>NC_056741.1:1302916770-1303216770 GCF_019279795.1 Protopterus annectens
ATAATTAGAAAGAACTGGAGGGTTATTGAAAGGGATGGAGAAATGATTAACACCTTAGGGACACAACCCCACTTTATATTTAAGAGGGATTTTAACATTAAAGGCATTAATGATCATGAAGGTGCAAACAAACAAAGGATTTGATTAGGACATGAACCATCAGGAATGAGAAAATGTGGACTGTGCAGTTTTTGTAGATACATACATGAGGGCATGTCACAAAAACTCAATACATATAACACTGAGTTTCGACTTGACTACTGTTGTGATTGTAACACTAAAGGTGTAGTATATTTATCATATTGCAATGACTGCCAGAGTTATTATGTAGGAAAAACTAAGCATGCCCTTAAGAAGAGGGTGTATGAGCATTACAATGACATCTCGAAAGCAAACACAAATAGTGCTTTATACAAACATAAACTTAACTGCACGCATGGTAAATTGTTTCTTTTTTCATTCTTGAACAAGTACCTGTAAACATGAGAGGTGGTCCATGGGAAAGGAGACTTGAATATAGAGAAAATATAGTTGTGTACACTTACCATAATTGTAGATGTTCGAGTGTATTCACTGTTGCAGTCCTGACTTACGGGATTTCCTGCCGTGCAAGCCCTTGGCTGGCCCAACTACCAGAGAAAAAATTTTCTTCCTCCCTAGGCTGGCATATGCCCTAACCGACGTTAGTATGTTTGGGTATTTAGGGAGCCAGCCAACGTAATGAAATCATTTCTTTTTTATCCCCTAACAGGTAGGAGCCCCCAAGTGAGCAGTAGGGAACAGATGAAGAGAACCCCTACAGGGAGATAGGCCAAGATGGGGTTCCCTTGGCAAGAAAAAAGGTTATAAATAGACTGCCTAGTAATCAAAGGGGGAAGGAAGGAGGGAAATTACTGCAACAGTGAATACAGTCGAACAGCTACATTTATCGTAAGTACACACAACTGTACTATGTTCTTCATGTTTCACTGTTGCAGTCTTGACTTATGGGAAGATTCCCAAAGCTGAAAAGGGGGGGGGGATTTGGGAGAAGAGAGAATGCCCTGCAAGATAGCAGTGGCGAATCCCGCTCTTGACCTGGAAAAGGCAGACAAGTGACAGTGTTTGGTGAATGTATGCACCGATGACCAGGTGGCAACTTCCAGGATTTCCTTAGTAGGGACTCATTTCAAGAAGGCAGCAGAGATTGCAGTTGCCCTAGTACAGTGTGACCTAACAGCCTCACAGATTTTTTGCCATAGTGGCTGTAACAAAATGAAATTCAGTGGAGATCCATTTTGAGATAGTCTGTTTAGAAGCTGGTTTTCCCTCAGTGCCAGGGGCAAAGGTCACAAAAAGTTGGTCAGATTTTCTCAAGACTCTTGTAAAGTCTGGATAGTAGCAAAGCTGTCTATGCATGTCCAAGGAAGGAATTATTCTTTAGCTTGATTTAGGGAAGTATTGGTGTCCATCTTAGGCATGAAGGAAGGGTTAGTTCTAAGGGAAACCCTGTCTGGGTGAAAAATTAGGAATGGTTCCACTGCCACGAGGGCCTGCAGTTCAGAGATCCTCCTGGCTGAGCTGCTAGCCAGAAGAAGGGCAGTTTTCCAAGACAGAAACTTCAGAGGAGCAGATGCTGCAGGTTCAATAGGTGGCAATGTCAATTTTTCCAGAACAAAATTAAGATCCCGTGGAGGAGTAGGTTGCCGCCTGGGAGGTCTAATGTGAATGACTCCCCTAAGAAATTGTATTAACAGAGGATGTGAAAAGACAGGAGGAAGAGTATGTATACGAGCCGAAATGGCAGATGCATGAATTTTAATGTAGGAATAGGAAAGGCCTTTATCACTCAGACTAGCCAGGTAATCCAGAATGGTAGCAATGTGGACAGAGTAAGGATTGTGATGTTGTTGCTGGCACCAGATAGAAAATATTTTCCACTTAGCTGAGCATGATTTCCTAGTGCTAGGCCTTCTGGATTCCTGTAGAATGTCCTGGACCTGTTTGCTTAGGTTAAGCTTGCTGCTGAGTGCTGTAGAATTACCCAGGATGAAAGGCTCAGCGTCTGCAGGTTGGGATGCACCATCCTTCCCTTGTCCTGAGAGAGAAGGTCGACTCTCTGTGGCAGCAGTCATGGGCTCTGGTTGTTTAATTCAAGAAGCAGAGGATACCAGTGCTGCCTGGGCAAGTCTGGGGCTATCAGTATTGCCCTCAGGCCCTCCTCCCTTATCTTCAGAAGCACTCAGGGTAGTAGGGCTAAGGAAGAGAAAGCTTAAATGAAGAGATGGGTCCAAAGGAAGGAGAAGGCATCCACTCTCCAGTCTGATCTCTGTTTGATCGTAGGGAAGTACCTTTTTAGCGGAGTGTTTTCCTTTGTGCCAAAAATAACTCTCCATCTCTGAAAATGCTGAGAAAAATTTCCCGATGCAGATGTCATTCATGGGGATCCATCAATTTTCTGCTGAGATGATCTGCAAGAGGATTTTGCACTCCTGAAAGGTATTCAGCCAGGAGATGCAGCCCAAAGAGTAAGCAGTTTCCCAGACTTGCATTGCTAGGTGGCCTGTTAATGTACTATATTATTGTGGTATTGTCTGTTTTGACTAGCAAGACCCCTGGTTCCCATTTTTCCTTGAAAGTTATTGGGCCTTTTTGCACTGCCATCAGCTCTTTACAGTTGATGTGCCTGTTTTTGAACTGAGTCTCCCATTCACCTTGCCTGTTTTTGAACTGAGTCTCCCACTCACCTTGCACATGGAAGTGTTGAAAGTGAGCATTCTAGGCTGTCTCTGAGGCATCTCTGGTGAGAGTCTGACCCTGGGGGGTGAATCTCAATGGAAGGTCCTGATTATGGGCACATGCCTGTAACCACCATGCAAACTCTTCTTTGAGAAAAGGGGGCAGTTGTATCTCAGTTTCTAGGGACTGAGAGTGCTGGCACCATAAATTTTTCAGGTACCACTGTAGTTTCCTTATGTGCAACCTGGCCAGGGGAACCATGAGGATGCAGGAGGCTATGTATCCCAGTGTCCAGAGAAACTCTCTGTCTGAGATGGATTGTTTCTGCTAGGTTGTCTGAAAGTAGTTGATCAGAAATTAGGCCATGTCTGAGGGAAGGAAGCCTTTTTGAAGTGAAGAGTCCAGGAGTGCCCCCAGGAAGACTATCCTGTTGGCTGTAACAGTGTTGGATTTTTGCAGATTTATTGTGATGCCCAGGGAGGTCAGTAAATCTTGGGTAAACTCCAGATCCCTGTGAAGTTTGGCAGACGTGTGGCTGTATCAGGCAATCATCCAGGTAGAGGTATATCTGGACCCCTCTGGTCAAGCAGAAGGCAATTACAGGGGTTTAGCACTTCGTGAAACCCCCTGGAGCAGTAAACAAGCCAAAGGGCAGTGCTGAAAATTGATGGTGACTGGAACCTACTCTGAAGTGAAGAAAGCTTCTGAGCTTCTGTGTGATTCTTGGATTGGGATGTGCAGGTAGACATCTATTTGATCCAAAAAAAACATCAAGACTTGAGGGGCTATCATGGGTAATAGTTTTTGAAGAGTCAACATTTTGAATTTTGGTACCTGGAGAAATTGACTGAGGTTGGACAGGTCCAGGATATGCAACCAAGATCCTTCTTTTCTGGGATCCAGGAGTAGAACCTTTTAGACCTGGAGTAGAACCTTTTGCCTTTTTGAAGATCTGGAAATGGTTCCACTGATCCCGGAGCACACAAGTTTTGTATTTGTAAATAGCCCTCTAATTTTTGATTCTGAGGAATATCTTGGATAGCCTGAGTATTTTAAAGGCACTTTGAAACTGAGTTTATAGCCATTTGAAATAATGTCTGGAACCCACTTGTCTAAAGTGATGTGAGTCCAGTTTTGTTTGAACAGAGACAGTCTTCCTCCCAGTCTTGTGGGGGGGGGGGGGGTCGGTGAGTCATTGTTGTTCTCTGGCAGAAGCCTGGGGCCTACAATACCCTTGCCTGGAAGTTTCTGAGGACCATTGTCTGGATCCCACCCCTTTCTCTTCCTTCCCCAGAGCAGTTGTTCTGCGAAGTTGTTAGCCCATCATTCCAACTAAGAAAGGTGCAAACCCCACTCCATCAAGCTTGAACATCAATGCCTGACTACTTCAACCCAGCTAACATCACTTTACAGACTGATGTTGTTAGCCTGTCAATCCAACTAAGAAAGGTGCAAATCCCCTCTCCATCAAGCTTAAACATCAACGTCTGCCTACTTCGACCCAGCTAACACCACTTTACAGATTGATGTATGTCTTATTTACTTTTTGCTCCTGCATGTATATGCTTTGTAGCTGCAACTCACACACCACTGCCCTAACCTACTCTCTCCTACTTGCCATACACTCTGCTGCCCATCTAACCAACTCTAGCTCTTCCTGGTTTCTGTTTGCCTTCTTTTACTATTATTATAGTAAATAACATTGACGATAGTTAAGTTGCAGCACCTTTGTACCACTTCTCTTGTAGTTTTTTGCTTCTTACACATGTTTTCCCGTGGTTCGGGCCTCCTAGGATGACATACATGCTGACATATCTCTCCTTGTTGGACCTACCGCATTTTCTCCCTTCTTTTTTCACAGCATGCTATGAGGCTCTTAAAACCTGCTTTTGGTGTCGCATGCCACCTTCTCTCTTTACTCTCCATCCAAACTGCCTCTCTGTACCCGGTGGTTTGCCACAGCTGCAATGCCATGCTATAATTTACTTTTTCTGCAAATGATGCAAAAAGCATAGTTGTCATAAAGCTGCAAAGATACAACTATTACTTTTCAAAGGTACAGCATTAATAGTGTGTTGAATACCTCACCGTTTTTTGTACTGTCATTACATTTGACCATGGACCTTTCTCTCTTCATTGTATTGAATGCTATAATGGCATTTTTTTACCAACTATCTACTCAACTTTTATGCATCATATGATCTAACCGGATAGGTATATTGCCCTAACCACTGCATTTGCATAGATAACGTAGCACACTTAGTTACCGTGGTATCTTAAGTTATCTTGGTTTGACCACTACGAACTACCGTGCTTTAGCTTAATTATTGATTAGATTTTGAGCTCACTACCTTCAGTAATTGTGTCGGGGCATTGAATTTCACTGATTTACTGGCCATTACCTAGAAAGGAGCTGCTTGAATATCACTTGGACAAAATGTTTTCCAGTAAATTGGTTACTGTCATGCCTGCTACTAATTGCTGCCGAGACTTACATCTTAACTGTAGGTTGTTCCCTTGGCACTTTTAACTGTGCTAAAATAGTGACTGTATGACCCTCGGCTGTTACTATTCTTTGAACTACTAATGAATCTCATTGTAAAGTATATGTAGATAACCAGGTATATACCACTGATTGCGACTCTTGTGTTTTTTTGTTTACAGCTATGTAGAGTTAAGCTATCACCTGACCCACTGAGACTGCTGTAATATTTTTAGAACTGCCTGCTTAGCTTATATTTTAATGATAATGCCTTTTGAATTTTTACTTTTTTGAACTGCCTGTTTGGTGCGTTATTTATTGTATACTGCCAGTTTGAACCATCTACTTTGTTTGTAATGAACACTGTTCAAGTGACTTATTGATTCTGTTTGGCATAATGCATTTACTGAGGGTACTGCTTCTACATGTCACATTTCTATTTACAAGCTGATTAACTACCTCCTAGTCACTTGTAATCCTTCTCCTTCCTCCATACTTACTGTTATTACCCCTTCCAGCCATTCCCAATCCTCATGCCTTTCCTCTACTCAAATTTTCACTTTCTCTTTCTTTTCTACATCCATCTAATACCCTCTCCCTATATCTCTGGATCCAACATTCCCCTCTGTCTCTCCTGTTCTTCTGACTTTTCCTTGTCTAGTCCTTGCCTCCTCCTAGCTATAGCTGTTTTTTCCTGTCATTACCAAGCAATCTCTTTCTACTACTTTATTTTCTTACCCTTCTTACCCTTCCCCTCTCTACCTCTATATTTACATTCTTTCACTTTTCCCTTACACCCTACCTCTCTACTTACATTTATTCACTCTTCCCATTTCGTACATAACTCTCCCACAGTCTGTTGGATTTCCACAACTGACTGTCTTTTCTTTTCTTTTCTTTTCTTTTCCTTATCTAGGTTGTTAGCCTGTCAGTCCAACTAAGAAAGGTACATATCCCCTCTCCATCAAGCTTGAACATCAATGCCCGGCTACTTCAACCCAGCTAACATCACTTCACAGACTGATGTATGTTTTATTTACTTTTTGCTCCTGCATGTATATGCTTAGCGTCTGCAGCTCACATACCACCAATCTAACCTACTCCCTCCCACTTGCCATACACTCTGCTGCCCATCTAATCCACTCTAGCTCTTCCTGGTTTCTGTCTGCCCTCCTTTACTATTATTATATTAAATAACACTGACTATAGCTAAGTCACAGCACCTTCATACCGCTTCTCTGATAGTTTTTTGTTTCTTACCTTTGTTTTCCTCCGGTTCAGGTCTACACTCTCAATTTGCCTTTGTTGCACTCAAACTCACTCCGCTCCTCTACCCTACCCCCATTCCCACTCACCCCTGCACCAATTACCTTTATAGCTAACCATCTGTTACCTCACCATCTCACTACACCCACCTCCTAAAACTACAGCCAATCAGATTCTACCCCCTACCATTCCCCTCCAACCACCCTACTCAAACTTATACCTCTCACCCACATTCATTTTTTCCATCCCACTTCCCCAAAATAATCATGTTGCTCCCACATTCACTCATTCATACAACACCCTTCCTTTCTTACTCCTTAACTATTACTATGCTCTTCCATCTCCTTTCATCCCTTCTTTTTCTTCTCTCTAATATCACCTCTTGTCAAATTCCACATAACCTTCAGTCCAACTCCCCCATATCCTACTATTCTACAAGCACTAATACCCACTACTCCTCTCCCATATCTCCCCCTCTTTTCTCTCACACTGACTACACTCTCCCTAAAATTAGATTTCCTACTAATACCTCTCCATTTAAAAACAAATTAAAAATTGTCCCTCCTTTCCACACTACACCACTACTACTCCACCTCTGCAACATTATTCAACTCTCAGGTGACATTCACCCTAATCCAGGCCCACATTACAACTCATCTACTTCCACCAACACAACTCCCACACTTTTGCAAGCATCCAACCCTAGTCTCAAACATCTCTCTTTTTACTCAATTAATATTCAAAGCATACTTAATAAGACAACAGAATTTCACTCTTGGATAGCCTAATACTGTCCTAACATAATTTCTCTCGCTGAAACATGACTGAAACCACATAACAAAGACAATGAATTTCTTCCCTCTGGCTACAACATTTTATGCCTTGAAAGAGCACATAAAAAGGTAGAGGTGTTGCCATCATGTACTCTGACATCCTGATCTTGCCCCCCAATCAATCCAACCCCACCCCCCTCTTTGTACCATGCTGGACTCATCATGGCAAACTAAATAACCACAAAACCCTTACAATAGCTGCTATCTATATACACCCTGGAGATAACATACCCTTGTTAGAACAGAATCTTCACTGGATCACTGACATAATACCTAATGAAACTTTCATACTAGGTGATGTTAATATCAGTTGGCTTTCCTTTACCTCTAACTCCACCACTGCATGTATAAACCTACATGGCTTCACCATCTTATCTCTTCTCTCACTTTTCTTCACAAACCCACTAACACCAGTTCTATCCTTGACTGGTTTCTTGTTTCTCACCCTAACCTCTACCACCACTCTGAATCCCTTCCAGATTCAATTAGTGATCACTCTCTAGTATGTGTCCAAAGGTTCTCCCCTCACCATACTAGGTCTCACAAATTCAAGAAATGCAGTAAGCTAACCAACTTCAACCCTGAGACCTTCAACAACTATCCTTCTGTAGTTAACTGGTCCTTCCTCTCACACCTCTCCCTTGACAAAGCTGTTCATCAATTCAACTCCATATTCCTAAACACTCTAAACTTCCTTCCCCCTCCCAGAACTGTTAGAGTCAAATCACACAGCTCACCCTGGCTAACCATTTCTACCTTGTCTCTCATCCAAAACAGAGATTCTGCATGGAAACTCTAGTTTAAGACAAAGCCACACTTACAACTAGAAAAATATAGGGAACTCCGTAACCTGGCTAAAAAAAACATACATATTGATAAAACATATTTCTACCACACACCTCTAAATACTCTACCTTACAACCCAAAAAAAGTTTTGAATATTGTCAATTCTCCACCCCAGAAACCCCTCAACACCAAATCCCTGCCCTAATAATTCACCTGTAGAAACTACCTCCATCTTCAATACCTACTTTATTGATACCATTAGCAAACTTTCAACCCAACCAATCCATCATCTCCCACCACCCACCCACTACAAAACTACTTTTTCTCACTAACACCCATCCCTACTAGCTACATCAAAAAGCTTCTTCTCAAACTTAAACCTTGTTCCTCATCAGCTGACAAATTGGGGTCTATATCGTGTAGTCGAACTGCAATAAGTTCAAATACGTGAATATCGATCTGCAAACTCCAAAGTCTAAATACAACGAAAACACAAAAGATCATAATATAGGTTTCCGAAAAGTAATAGTTGGCCCTTCCGTACTCACTGTCGTTTAGCGTCATTGTGAAGAAATGATGAATATGCATAAAGTAGGATAATGAATAAACTAAAGTTTCATATGCATAAATATTGTGTATTCACATGAAGGTATTCTATAAAATATATAAAGTAAATAAATATCATTATGTGTATAATGACATATGTTGTTTCTGAAATTATAAAAATATAGTTTTTATGCTTTCTTCCATGAGCTTAGCTCTGGCCAAATTGCAATATAGCTGCTGCTTCATATCCTGCTCCTGAAATAGTAGGTACAATTTGCGAGACTGTAATGTCACAAAAGAGAACAGACATGTTGCACGTTGATGGATATCTCTATAATCTAGAGAAAACCATCAACAAAAAACGATACTGGTGCTGTAGATTTAAGATGTTGCATAAATGTAGAGGTAGGGCTATTACGGAAAAGGTAGTCAACAGAGAATTTCTGTTAAAGTCTGTTAATCACTACCATCGAACTGATGTTACAGAGGTAGAAAAGTATAAAGCCTGCCATGTCTTAAAGGAAACTGCAAGGTTAAGTATACAAGTACACCAGCTATAATGGTGGATGATGTTGTCGGTAACATATTTGTTGAAAGCATTATGAGTTTACCTTCTAGGAGGTCAATGCTGCAACAGGTTAACAGAGTGAGAAGAAAAATGCTGAGTTATAAGTCTGTGCCTGCAAATATTAGTGCAGTAGACACAACTAAATGTACCTTAAAGCAGGGAACTTTCATACAAACTTGGAAAGTAGACATTTATACTAATATTCATGCATTAGTGTTCGGTACTAAAGAAAATCTGCAAGATTTATGCTCTACAAAGATATGGTTTATGTATGGTATATTCCTTACAACCAGAAGACTTTGTAGGCAACTGTATACCATTCACGGATTGATATCTTTTGGAGATTCAACTAAATGTTTACCACTAGTGTTCTCTTTAATGTCAAAGAAGTCATATAAGGCATAAAACTTTCTGTGGGAATGTGTTCATGAATTATTGTCCTCACTTGATTTAGAATATACAATGTAATATATTCTGACAGACTTTGAGTTGGCTGCTATTAAGAGTGTTAAACATAATTTCAATTCTGTGGAAAGCAAAGGATGTTTCTTCCACTTTACCCAAGCCTTGTGGAGAAAAGTACAGTCACTTGGGTTAGCTAGTGTGCATGGCAAAAGTGCTAAATTGCAATTAGATGTCAAAAGACTGCTAGCTCTTTCTTTTCTCAATGTGGAAGATGTAGTAGCAGCACTTAACTCCACTAGTGAAACCTTTTACCCTGATGCTAAGGAGTTTTTGTTGTATTTCTCTGAAGTTTATATCCTAGGTCGTCCTAGAAAGCAGCAATCAAGAACTACTGGAGTTAATAGATTCCCTCCGATCTTTCCAGTTTTGTTCTGGAACGTACATTCTGTGAACCAACTGTCACTGCCCAGAACACAAAATTATGTTGCGGGATGGCACAGGCGTCTTAGATGCTTGCTAGTTAGATGCATTGTCGATATACCATCCGTAGTTAATGTTCTTGTAAGGGAGCAGAACAGAGTTGATGACATGAGACTATTTATGAGATCCGGTTGCCCTTCATCATCAAAACAAAGGAAATACATTGAAAGACAATGGAGATTGCAGGTTGTCATACAAAACAGGTCAGAGTATACTGCCGTGGAATTTGTTAATGCCATAGCTATGCTTTTAAAAGTGTAGTTCTACGATGTTGTATCTTTCGGCTTTTCCCGATTAGGGGTCACCACAGCGGAACTCCGGTCTGCTAATGATTGGTAGTAGATTTTTACGTACAGAGTTGCCAGCCCTGACGCACAACCTTCAACGAAGGTATGCCCATTCATGGATGTCTCCACACAGAAGACGCTTTAGCTGAGTATTGAACAGGACAACATCTTACTGTGAGGTGACAATGCTACCGCAGCACCACCACTGCAGTCTATTTAACGATGGTGGTGGTAAAGTGCACCACGTGTTGTACATACTTAGGTTCACTTTCTTTGCTTCAATTTAGTTTAACATATGTTACAGTTACAAATGTATTTCATGTGCAAGTGACAGATATATCCAGTCGCACATTTTAGTTGTTATTCACGTACATGTATATATTGTAGATTCATTTTAGTTTAACATACGTTACAGTTAATGTATTTAATATGCAGGTGAGAGATATATCCAGTCACACACTTTAGTTGTTATTCATGTACATGTTTATATTGTAGGTTCACATGGCAGACAGGTTGTGTTATGGTATGTTTCACCAGTGTAGTGCTTGTGTGTTATCTTTATTATTTCAGTTAGTACAGATACAAAGCTGGCCAACCGTTGCTATTCGGAGCTCCAAAATTCGATCTTTTGTGTTTTCATTGCAGTTAGACTTTGGAGTTTGCAGTTCGATATTCAAGTATTTGAACTTACTGCAGTTCAACTACGTGATATAGACATGACAAATTGCCATCTGTATTCCTAAAGACTGCAGCTAACTCCATAGCTTACCCGGTTTCCATCCTCATAAACTGCTCAATCTGTGAATCCACTGTCCCAACTCTCTGGAAGAAATTCTATACTATACATATCCACAAAGGTGGAAACTCTGTAGAACTCTCTAATTATCGCCCAACTGCCATACTCTCCCCCTCTCCAAAATTCTTGAACATTGCTTGTACAAACAAATCCTGTCCTATCTCACTCAAGAAAACCTCATCTTCCCTTCCAAGCATGGTTTCTGCCCCCACCACAGTACCACTACCATTCTCATGTCCTTTACTACCTCTATCTCCCAAGCCACAGGCATTAATAAACTGGTGTTATGCCTCTTTTTAGACCTCTCCAAAGCTTTGACACCGTCTCCTACCCCATCCTCCTCTCTAAGCTTTCTCAACTAAACCTCTCCCTTGCAACTATCTACTGGTTCACCAGCTACCTCAGTAACAGACAGCAATCTGTCAAATGGCTCTCTGCTCTATCCCCCTTTCTCCCCATAAAACTCGGTGTCCCTCAAGGCTCAGTCCTTGTCCCCCTTCTTTTTAACACCTTTACTAACCAACTCCACACATCCTATCCTCAGTCATGCCTCATACAGTACACAGATGACTCCACTATCATCACCATTGCTGACAACCCCTCTGAACTACTCACCCTAACTCAAACCTCTTTTAATCTAACTGAAACTTGGCTTACTGATAACCAAGTTACACTAAACCCTGAAAAGATAAAATGCCTCCTATTCCTACCCAAATCTCTCTATCATCTTAAATCCTTATTTACCATCTCTTCACTAAACAACACTATCATCACACCTGAATCCCACACAAAATTCTTGGAGTGATCAACAACAACCAGCTGAAACTCGACCTCCATGTACACCACTGTATTAAGAAAACCCACCAAAAGCTTGGCCTATTTTACAGAAACAAAAGGTTTCTTACCCAAGCTCCAGAATTACACCTGTCCAGGCTTACCTTCTACCTAACCTCCTCTACAGCTCTCAAATCCTTACTAACTTACAGTCTTGCCTACTATCCAAACTCGAAACTACATACAACAAAGTAACCAGATTTGCAGCCAACCTCCCTCCAAAATCACACCACTGTCTTGCTCTTCAGTCACTCAGCTGGTTAGAGTTTCACAACCAACTCTTATTTACTTAACTCCTCTTCATTCACACTATCCTAAACAATCTCTCCTCTTGTCCTAGCATACTCTCTCTTGTCTCCATCTATAACAAACCATGCACCCTTAGAAGTTCTTACCAATATCTCTTATAAATTCATAAACCAAAAACATCATTTGGACAAAACATATACTGCTACCTTCCAGCTCTATCTTGGAATAAGCTTCTCGTGTCCCTTAGAAGAGCCACCCATGCTCATGAATTCAAGACATCACTCAGAAATTACCTTTTCAGTACCTGGAGATGTCCATGCAATCATCCCACCTGAAATCTTCCCTTCCTTCTCTCATCCTCTCCTTTTTCTCCCTCCCTAGCTTTCTTTCCTTCTTCCTTCTGTTTCCTACTGTCCAACTATGTCTTCTATCATCCTACATATTTCTATTATAATATATTTTTCTGCACATCTTTGACAGCCTGCTCCTTTAAACCTTCCAAACACTTACTACTTATCTGAATTGCATCTTTTTCCAAGATCTCTAACACGTTCTGCATCCTGACATCTTTCCTCATCTTTTTGTATTTAACTTCTACTGTCTTTTTCTTATTTCCTTTACTCCAGTTAATTCCTTAATATTTGGACAACTGGTACTCTGAATTTATTTACTTGTATATTTTGAACTCTGAATTCTGTACTTATCAAAATTTTTACTGTGAATTTATTGTACTTGTACAATTTGCATTGTGGAGCTTTTCTCCCCAGGCCTCCGCTGAAAAGGAGCTCAGTCAAACTATCCCAGTCAACAAATGTCAAATAAATAAATAAATAAATCTCTGCTGCTGCTGTCACTGCCTAGGAGTCCTTTCCTGCTGGGTTTTCCTCTGTCTGCCTCTAGGTTGTGAGAGAAAGGAACAGTGTTTAGTAGAAAATTCCTCTAGGGGGCTAAACTTGAAGGAAGTCTTTCAGTCTGCATAGACTTAGCCTTGTCTTTTTTAAGAACTGCTTCAGCTTTGGGTCCAAAAAGGAATTCCTTGTCAAGGGGAGCATCAAGAAGGTTAGATTTTACATGGTCAGGAAGAGATTGTTCTCTAAGCCACGTATGTCTTCTAATAACTGAACCAGTGGGAGCTGCCCGGCTGGAAGCCTCCATAGGGTCATAGCCACAGTGAAGGGAAAGCTTAGCTACCCGAGAGAACTGGAGTGGCAGAGATCCAAAATTTCTTTAGCTATGTTTTTATCCTCTAGAGAAGAATTTTTTTTGTTTTAGCTGACCCAGAATAGTTTGCAGATATTTAATCATGTGAAACTGACAGTTGAGAGCCCTCATAGTAAGGGTGGCTGATGTATACACTTTTTTTTCCAAATCTATCTGCTCTCTTTATCTGTAGGTAAAGGGTTTCTAGAGGAACCGGCTTTGGCTCTTTTGAGTCCTGGAGTGACCAACTCTGGATCAACACATGGATTTTTGAAAAACCTGTTTGGTTTTCGAGGGACTGGGGGACGTAAGTCAAGATTTAAAGAGGAATACTGGAAGACGTCCTCAACCACCTCTAAAATGGGTGGAATAGCCAGAGGTTTGTACTCTGGTATTTTCATGAACCCCCTAATCCTCTGTTTTGACTTTTTTTGATGGAGGATATTTTTGTGCCTCTCACTGAAAATGTTCCCTCATAGCATGGAGAGTATCCACTGGAAGGGAGAGCCGGGGGCACATTCTCCTCTGAATCTGAATCCTCAAAAAATGTGAAGGTGGGACCTTCTTTAGAACAAGACCCCTCAAAGTCTGAATCCTCCACAAATTCCAAAGGGCCTTGGAAGGCTTCAGAGGTAGAATCCCTTTTCCTTTTACCTGGGGAAGCATCCCCAGATGCTTGCCTAGATCTCACTATGGGTATCAGGTCCTCTGCTACTCTGATTAAGTCCTGTTGGTATCCCTGAGAAAGGAATTCTGAAGGCCTAGGCAAAGGCCCCGCAGAAGTACTTTTCTTAGGAGTTGCTTTGGTCTTTGACCTAGGGACATCTAACATCTAACATCCTGACACCTGTCTCTCTGTAAGAAAGATGAACCAGTGTACGCCAAAGCCACAAAGAAGCATCATCAGGAATACAGCACTCTTTGGAAGATGAGGCCTGCTGAGCAGCCCCGGACCCAACTGACTGGCTGAAAGCAAGAGCTTGTGCAGAAGTCGAGGGACCCGATGGTATGTCGGACACTGAATGGGTCTCGACAGAGGCTTGCGGCACCACCTCAAACAGATTACAGGGCTGCAAAAGTGCCTCACCTTCTTCAATGTTCACAAGCCTAGAGGAAGAAATAGACATAGATGGTTGTTGTCTGGGGGCCTAAGCTCAGGTCTCTTTTTCTTTTTCACTTTTACGCCTAGGCTGCTCAACTTCCAGATGACTGGCACACGCTATCATATGCTGATGAGAGAATTCAAAACTAAGGAATCTAGCTAAAATGTTGGCCCTACGTCTGATCGTCCTAGAGTTAAAGCAGGCACAAAAGCGGCAACTAGGGACATTGTGACCTGGGCCTAAACAGGTGACACAAAGCGAGTGGAAGTCTCTGTGTGGGATTTGCTTACCACAGTGAAGACAATTATTTACTTTATCTGACACGAGTTTAAAGGAAAAGAAAGGAGTTCCCCAATGGGGTACATATCTTTCTGATGACGTCTCTCTGATGAGAACCAAATGACACACCGAAACACTGTTTTGGGTTCTGACAGCAAGAAAAGACTGATTTCATGAAGTAGGCTGGCTCCCGATTTACTAAGCATACTGACGTCAGTTAGGTCATCTGCCAGCCTGTGTGGAGGAAAATTTTTTCTCTAGCAGTTGGGCCGGCCAAGGGCTTTTACGGCAGGATATCCCACAAGTCAGGATTGTAATAGTGAAACACAAAGAACATCTATTGTGGCAGGTGAGACTGAATGCTGCTGTTTATCCTGGGCTAAATGATGGCATATCATTAAGTTTTTTGCTTAAATTAAGAGCTACACTTTGAGGGTTCTCTTAAATGGTCTTCTTTCCCTCCATATATTTTCTATGCCTCTAGTGAATTTAGTTTTATATATATATATATATATATATATATATATATATATATATATATATATATATATACATATATACTTTTTGTGTACAGAATTTTATTAGACTATTTTTGTACGCAATTGATTTTATTGGGATGATGTTACAATTTGTTACATAGTTAAAAACATTTTTAATGTTTATTTAATTTAATTTAATTGATTCTTTAACTGATGGATTTTTGCCACTGGTTGTTTGGTACATGTGAGCAGGGGCAGCTCGTGCTATAGGACTGCGAGACTGCAGCCCTCCCACCTGTAAAATGGGTCCCCCACCATAGAACTTATAAAAATAAAAAATATCTCCCATTGTAGAACATATAAAAATAAAAAAACATCTCCCGGACTCCGCACATGCGTGCTTAGTTACTGACTGCTGAGTTAGGCAGACCAGAACTCCAAGCATGCCTGCTCAGGCATTCCTGAGCTCCAGACTGCTCAGTTAGGCAGTCCGGATAGGGAAGGCAGAAAACTCCACCCTTCCAACCCAGAGATCTGTGCTGTGACGACCGCACAAACCGGAAGGTCACCGGACTGCATCACCCGCAGGCTGGACCAATAGCAGGAGGCTACAGCCTCCTCACATCTCGCAGGCCAGTATGAGGACTGATTGGGTGGGCAAAGGATTGCAGTGACCACAGCATGCAGGACCGATCGGAGTACAGGATCGTGGGCCAGTATGGAGGACTGATCGGGCAGGCACAGGATCGTGGAGACCACAGCATGCAGGACCGATCGGAGTGCATTTCTGGAAACAGGTAATCGCTGCAGAGGAGTGTGTTGCAGAGTACAGGATCTCATGGCAGGCCATTCTGGAGACAGGTAGGTGGTGATCACTGGTGAGTGTGTGTGTGTGTGTGTGTGTGTGTGTGTGTGTGTAATGCCCCAGTTGCTTCATGGTGGTGGGTAGAGAATAAGGCTTGAACCTGGTACCTTGGGCCCAAGTGACAAGAGCCTGAATTCCCTACCCACCGCCATTTCTAAAACATTTGCAGATTTTTGCCTCATATCTGTTCTGTTCCTCATAAAATCTGTGGTTTCTGTATTTTTGTTACTTAAAACAAACAGTAGCGCAGTGGTGCAGTGGTAGCAGTGTTGCCTGACAGCTATGGGTTGCCTGGTTTGATTCTTGGCTGGGGTGCCTTCTGTGTGGAGTCTGCATGTCATCCCTGTATTTGTGTGGGTTTGCTCTGGTGTCCTTAGTGGATATTTGTCCCTATTTTTTGGACTGTATTCCGCCATTATTGGCTTTGTCCAGGTTTTTTTGTGCCAAGGTTGAGAGCTATGGTGATAACTGAACTCACTGAATATGTTTAGGGGCTGTATTCCCCCACTATTGGCTTTGTTCAGGTGTTTTGTGCTAAGATGTTGACAGCTATGGTGAGAACTGAATTCAATAAATGGTAGCCATTTAAGTTTCAGTCTTCCCTTCTTTCATAAAAATAGATGATTTGGCATAGTGGTATGTTGCTCTGGCTGTTTTGCGCAGGGACCTGGGTTCAATACTTGGCAGTGAAATGTATGGTGGTAAGACAGCATTTTATTCTAGCAACTTTCCAACATTATACAAGCAATGTTTAAAATGTGTCCCTGGTTTTTGGGCTTTTGCCCCCTCCAAATAAATTTTGGCTTTGTCCAGATTTCTTGTGCTGCAAAGTTCAGAGATACAGCTGAGTGTCGAGTAGATTTTACAAGGAGCTGAGAGCTGCAGGGGAGCAAAAGTTTAGTGCTGCTTATGCCGAGTCTGCTTACATTGTAAATAGCATAACAGGTAGTGTACTTGCTTTTGATGCAGAAGGCTGTGGGTTCTACTCCCACAGTAGATAGATCCATTGCTGATACTGTACTCTGTTGTAAAGGGGATGGATGCTGCAGTCCTCTTTGGCGAAGATGTCAAGTAACTATGAACCTGTTATCAGTTGGCCATCCATTCCCTATTGTGATATTACTAGCATTATAATTTTTTTAATGCAACATAAGCAATTTATTCCTCAAGGACAACAGGCACTTTATTTGTAGATGAAACAATGACATATAAAGTTGTTTGCTAGCAGTAACCTCTTCATTAGTTAATAGATTTCTTTAATGTGAAATTATTTAGATGACTTTTACTTCTTCAGAGATAGTGCATATTTACCGATACTGGTGGACTGCTGAAGTTTGAGTAGACTTTTATGATGGAAATGTTCTGACTTGGGCAGTTTTGTCATTATTGGTGCATGCATTTTGTTTCATTGTTTACTGAAAAAATGTTTAAAACAATAAATTTAAAATGCCCTCTAACAACTGTACTGTATTGTACAAGGAATATAATTTAATACACTCAGGAAGGTGTATCAAAGAGCATGTGTATGATTTGAAAACAGCCCAAAATTAATTTTTATCTGCCACTGGCAAAATGCATTTTTTTTGAATGTGGGTTTCAATTAATGTGAGTTTCAAGGGCAGAGAAGTTTTAATGCTAAGTCTATTTTCATTGTGAGACTGCATTGCTTTGTTTAGCAGATATTTATTAGGGTTTATGCTGTAAAATATAAAATAAAACTTTTAAATGAAATCCATATCATCGCAGAAGTAAATTTTAAGTAAAGAATTTTGCAGAATGAATAGATTTTTGCTTCTTATTTTTGGTTTGTTCCTCATAAAATTTGTGGTTTTCTGCCAAATCATTTAGGAATGAAGTCACTAAATAATGACAGACATTGAGTTTCAGACGTCATAACCTTCAGAAAAATGCATGCTAAAGCAAGACCTGTTATTCTATCAACTGTCTTAAGTTTATACAAGAGCAATTTTTAGTACTGTTTGCATGTTCCCCCAATATATTTGGCCTTGTCCAGATTTCCTGCATTAAGAGGTTGAGAGGTATGTGCAAATAAATCACTTTATAGAATTAGGAATATCAAAACCTCTCAACTGTCGCGGCTCAAAACGTTGCTCTCCCCTTAATAATCCCTCTGCAAAATGGCAATTTTGGAAGAAAACGTGGAGGGTTTACAATTATAAATAACTGTAATGATCAGAGTTATAGATTACTTTTATTTCAGAAATGCATGTAGATGATCTTATTTTGTCAGCTGCTCAAGTTAACAGTACTAATTTTAAAAAGGTGTCCCTTCTTTGACAGGTTCCCAGCTGTATTGTGTGGCAATTTTATATTTCTGCATAACATTTTTGGTCTGTTTTTCATAAAATTGTGTTTTTCTGGCAAATTAGTAGCAAATCATTAAAGACTGAAGTTAGAAAATCATGGCAGGCATTTGAGTTTCAGATTTCATACCTTCAAAAATTCATACTAATGCAAGACCTACTACTATTCCATTATCTTTCTAAGTTTATAAGAGCAATATTTAAACATTGTTTTTATTTTTGGGCCTGTGTCCCACTTCTATGTATGGCTTTGTCCAGATTTCTTGCTCTGAGGTTGACAGGTATGAGTGTCAGAGCTATCACCGTCAGCCACAGACATTTCAAACTGTGACCTACTTGTTGCACCCCACTCCCCACTGTAGTGGCTCTGGATGTGTCCAAGCAAGGCAAGGAGCATTTATGCAGTGTAAGTGTGCAGTGTATGCCCCCATCCAAGGTAGACCACAAGTACGACCGTGGCTTTTCATTTGTCCTTGATTTTGCAGAATGTTCTGGTTTTCTGTCATATTTTTATACTGTTGATTTATGCTTCTTATTATTCAGAAAATGCATGCTGTTGCAGTGCCCTGTTGCTCTGTATTAAAGTAACAAAGCTTTATTGACCATCAGGTAAGCTTGTCGGAGATTGTAAGATGCAAGTAAGCTTTAATAAGCATACTGTTAAAGAATTACCATAATTGAAAGCCTATTCATTGTTGCCATGCAGAGAATATTTACATAACTAGATAACGTATAAGCCTTAGGTATTGAAATGCATATGACAGTATTTGAAATAAAGGACAGGATTACAGTATTTTCAGAAGCTCATTACAATTGTTGGAGACTTGCAGTTATCTTTGCAGGCTTTACCCGTAAACTAAACATAATGCCAATTTATCATGTGTGGTCCATAACTTGTGTAGTAATCCTTTAAGCAATTTATCTTGAGCTTGTTTCTTGTTTGCTGTTCATGTTTTTCTTTGATCAGGTGTTCCTCATGAAACAAGTAGATAGTAGTTGTCAGGCAGCAGGTCTTTTTTGGATAAGAAACATTTTTACAAGTGGGGGTATCACAGAGATTGCTACTTTCTTGCTTCTTACTCTTACTATTCTTGTTTTTAGAAATAGGTAATAATGTGTATTATGATTTATTTTTTGTGCTTAAAATGTATGTCCTTTTTTAAATATGGAGCTTTTCTCCCCGGGCCTCTGCTGAAAATGGAAATATATCCAGTTGGACTAGCCCGGTCAACAAATGTAAAATAAATAAAATAAATAAATACTTTCAGCATGTTACTTGGTAATTTTATAAAGCTGACTATAAATTATAATTAGAACTGCAGTGCAAGGATAAGTGGTTTGAGCGGAGTGCTGCTTGTTTTATTTTATACTTGATTTTGACTGGCATTCCAGTAATGTATTTAAAAAGCAATTTATTTGTTCATGCCTCACAACCTTTGTGTTTCCATCTAGATATTAAGCAAGTTGTCATGTAGCCAATGCATTGAAATATTTTTTTCTTCTACTCTTCATTTTGTCATGATTGGACTCTCGTAATGATGGTTTGGCACCCAGGGAGGTGTATTTAATTAAAATTCCAATTGTTGTGGTTTTGAGCATAGCTCCACCCTTTTCTAGTTGGTCACACCCCTTCCCATTGGCCCCACCCATTCAGCTGTCTCCTGCAGCCCCCTTTTAATTTGAAGTCACCAGCCGCCACTGCATGTGAGTAGTCAAATTGTTTATTTAATTATTTTATTGCCAAGGCACCATTGTTCTGATGAAATCTAACTAACGGACAAAAGTGCTTAACATTGTGTTGCCTATTTTTTTCATTTGTATTAAATGGATTTCCTTACTTATTGGCTACAGAAGTGGTGCTTTTTATGGAATGGCTTTGCCAACACCTCATTTTGCTGTAGATTTTTAGTTGTGTTCTTGGGGTGAGCTCTATGTGTTTTAGTTACTCAGTGTTAATATATTAACAATCAAGTGTGTAAATTAAATTAATTTATGATGATGAGTCACTTATGCCACTGTTTGAAACAGAAACAGTAAGTGCTATACAACGACCCTTAAACTTGCTGCAGGCACTAGTGTGTTTGTTGTGGAAAGGTGAAAAAGAAAGCAACAATAATCAGTAAATATGTGAGCTATGATGAAGCATTTGGCAGTGTCACTAGAAACAGAATATAATGATAATGCTATCCAGAAGCCTGTGCAGATAGTTCAAATTTTCCAAACCTATGATTTCACTAGTAAGGAAAATGTGTCCCCTTCAAATTGTTTTGTTTGTTTGAAGACTGCAGTCTAGAACAGAGCATTTTACTCAATAATACGTCAGAGGCAGTGGTACACTGATATCCATGAACTCAAACTGACTGACTAGACATGCCTTTTGCAATTAGACGAACTACAAAATATTCTTTTAAGATTTTGCTAGCTACATACCAGTCAAAGTTTAAACTGTTGCCTACCACTGCCCTCAGATATATAACGAGGGTTCCCTATCAGTAGCCTGAAACACTATAAGCCTGAAAATCAAAATCCTGAAAACTATAGACTGAAAGTTCAAAATCCTGAAAGACCAAAATCCTGAAACTCAAAATCCTGAAAACACAAATAATGCTAATATGTCACTATAAAGACACTAATATCTACCAACTGACCCTGACCCTAACCCTAAGGTCCATCACTATCGCACACTCACCTGACCCACGCCCTAACCCTAACTCACTTAAACCGCCCCTAACCCTAACATAAAACCAACCGCACACTTACCTGAACCCAACGCATGACCCAACACCACAGGGCTAACAATAGCAAAGCCACAATGACGTCAGTATGTCCATTTTGTGTTTTCAGGATTTTGGTCTTTCAGGATTTTGAACTTTCAGTCTATAGTTTTCAGGATTTTGATTTTCAGGCTTATAGTGTTTCAGGCTTCTGATAGGGAACCATAACGAGTATGTTACTTTTATAATTAAAATATTTGCTTTGTAATTGTAAACTGTGTCTTTTTTTACCAAGTCTTTTACCAGATCTCATTATGCAGTGCTTATTAACCTTAAACTATTGGGATTATGACTGCTGCACTGGCCCAGGTATGAAGTTCTTTGGCATCTTTTACTTAAGTAATTATGTTACCCACTTTGTAGTCATGTAAGCTCTGACTGTCCAGACCAATTTCCCACTTTCATATGCCCTGTAAGATAGCACTGATATCCTTACCCAGGATAAACAGATTACCTCCTCCCAACTTGTTCATAGGAAAGTACTAGGCTAGCTGCCCTTGTGGGCTATTTTAAGCCTAGCAAATGTCCCTCAGAGTTAAGAATCAAACCATGTAGGGTCTTTGAGGTAAATACCTTAACCATTATGCTCTTTAAGCAGTTATTACACTATACTATACATTGATCGACACTCAATGCTTTTAATTTGTCAGTTATTCTGTGCTGTGGAACACTGTCTAAAACATTAACAAAGTAATAATACACAATGTTGCTGTTACCTCTTCAAACAATACCACTGCCATAAGACTGAAAAGGTAAGCTCTCCATACAATAAATCCACACTGTTACATATCTAAAAGAAGTAGGCCTCTTGTGTCACTTTTGATAGGCCCCATTTTAGTTATTTCTATGATTTTACTTGATACTGGTCAGGCTAATGAGCCAAAAGTCAACAGTGGTGAGGAAATCCTTTTATGTTGCGCAACAAGTAAGGGCATGGCATATAGGTCCAAAGATATCATTATCCCACTGTACTCCACCCTTATCAGACCAATCAAAGAGTGCAATGCTCACTTCAGTATGTACCTGACCAAGCATATGCAGCAACTAGAGCGACCTCAGAGGTTATTTTAAAGGGGCACTATCTCGTTTCTGAAATCAGCTGCTTGCCTGAGTACTTTGTTTACATTTTAGTGCTATGTAGGTCACATGTTCACACAGAGGCAGGATTTTCAGATTAGCTTTTTTGCATACTGCAGGTCAGCCTTCACAAACTTCAGCGGGGGAAGTGCTAACAGTTTGTCCTTTTGTATTTTCCTTCCCCCACCCATAGGCTATTAGATTAGCTGAATGATTTAGCCTCAGCCAGAGATGCTATCTAGTCACACCCAGATCTGCAGCCTTTGCAGTAGTGAAATTACATCTTTAGTATGTGCTTGTTTTTTGTAAAACTTAGTGGAATGATTATCCCAGCTACGCAATTTAATTTTTTATGTTTGTTATTGTTTCAGCCTTGCTGCTACATGCTTTTTCCGTTAGCTGGTATTCATTTTTCATATGGTCAGAAATAGTGTTGCTTATTAGTGCATGTACTCATGCAGACATACATTTATAAGACAGTTTATCTTATTTCACAGGACAGCATTCCTTTGGACAGTTGAATCTTGGCAACAAACCCAAGTTGCTAATGTCCTAAGATTCTAGAAGAATAAAATCTTATAACTCTTATAACGTTTCAATAAAAAAACATGTCAGACAACTCTGAACTTGAATCTTATTAGCGTACTAAAAGTATTTTCCCAGTGAATGACACCATTCAGGAATGACACAGTAACTGTCTGTATAACACTGATTCCATCCAAATGAATTACTTTTCTTCCCTGCATTGTGGTAAAATGTTTGGCTCTTTCACTCCTTTCCTGAATATTTGACTGCAGTAGAGTTACACTGCATAGTTGCTATATTTCCCTATATTTTCCTATCTGTGTGCGTAAGTATGTATGCAATATGTAATCTAAGTTAAATATATTCATCTGGTTGTAAAACCACAACCTTGCTATCTCTTACTGACTGGTTTACAATTCAAGGTATTTTTGAATGTCTGTCAAATTTGTATATGCTGGATATATGATAATGATTGTATTTTATTAAAACTTTGTATGCAGTGCACATAATTGTTTTAGTGGTGTACTTCATTGTTAATACTGGAATTCTCATAACTTTTCTCAGACTTGCCTCTTTTGTGATTCAGATGGCTGTGTTGAAGAGACCACGTACCTCCATATCAAGAGAGAAATTGAAACTAATTTAAATAAATGAATGCATGTGTCATGTATGATGTTGACTAGACCACTTATCTCCCTTATCAAGATGGAAATATATAATAATTTAAATAAATATAAGCATGTGTCATACATCATTATATGTTTATCATATATATTGCTTTGATTGTTTAAAATGTGTTTCCTGTATATACTTATGTGTTTATACAGCCACATATATTTGCATGTCTACACACACATATAAATGTACGCACACACACACACACACACACACACACACACACACACACACACACACACACACACACACACACACACACACACACACACACACACACACACACTTATATGTGTTATGCGCTAGTGAATATATACATGCACGCTCTCATACACTGACATGCAGGAGGTATTTTGACTAAGGTGATAGTATAGCTTCTGCTAACAACATTTGTGTCACTGACCCTTTGTTACTTGTAAAACTAGCAATAGTCTTTTTTCGTTTGTCACATACCACTTGACAAGAGTATTAAACGTGTGAATCAAACTACAGAAACCACAGACCCAGCCTTTCTGTCAGGCCATGGAACAAATCATCATGGACCCTATAAATAAGGACATTGGTGATCTCCAAACCCTTGATCTGACACAGTTTGGTTTTGCCCAAGACAGGTTATGCTTGTTAAACCCGGTAGACGTCTTCGAAAACTTCACCAGAACCATAAGTGAAGGCAAATCTGACTTAGCAAAGGCCTTCAACACAGTCCCCTAGCCGGGCATCATTGATAAACTCTCCCAGTTGAATATCAACCCTTATGTTATCAGTTTGATTGCAACTGGCTCACTGACAGATTGCAGTCAGTCAATGTTGGTGATTTTTACCTTAACCAGCAGACGTTTCAATAGTGGGGTTCCACAGGGGTTAGTGCTGGGCCCCCCATTGTTTGGAATATACTTTTCAGAGGTTCAGGTCAAAACAGAGGGGCTGCAGCTAGCTACGTTTGATGATGACTGCAAATTAGGTGGAATCATTGAATCCCCAAACAATGTCAGTATACTTCAAGAGGGCTTACACAAACCAATGATTGTTATCAAATCCATAGACTCAAACTCTGTGCCAAAAAATGCATTATCATCCCCTTCAGTAAACATGATATCCATGCAGACTATCATATACATAATCGCTACATTACAACTCATTAGTGAGAGACTTGGGAACACAAGTTGACTGTAGCCTAAATGTTGACTCATCATGTGTCTACTGTGGTAAGGAAGGCATTCTACGTGGCTCACCTCATTAACAGAGGCATTGCCCCAAGAGTGAAACAGGTCATAACTCCCCTATACTCGACCCTCATCAGGCCAATAACTGAGTGCAATGCTCCCTTTAGTATGTATTTTACCAGGCACCTGTAGCAACTCGAGAGACCTCAGAGATTTCTAACCAAGAAAATTCAGGGTCTCAAGCACAAGTCATATATTGACAGACTGAAGTTACTGTCACTGTACTCAGTAGTGAACACACTACTTAGATGAGACTTATGCATGGCCTGCAGAGCAATCTCAGATCCATACCTAATGTAAATGCTGCACATCTGCAGGTCAAATGTGATAAGGGTCACTTGCTCTAGGGACCTTATCCTGGCCTGCGACATAAATAGGACCTGCTGGAGAGACAGATATGTCTCTCAGAGGTTGCTACTCTTCTGGTATATGCTACCAGTTCACATCAAACACAGCCTTTGTATGACCCTGGTTAAGTGCAGCCTGGATGGGAAACCATAGGTTCCTTGCTGGGGATTTTACCTATGACCCTCCTAGATATGGGCAATCATTGCTAACTAAGATCTTGAATTTAGGCTAGATCCTTTATATTGATTTTCTGTAGTATTATATTGGGTACACATGGCTAGGCTTATAAAGACCTTTGGGTCAGTAGCCTAGTAACCACCTATGAACTTATCAAGTGACAAGAATATTCTTGCCTTCAAGCATCTAAATTTTTAGAAATGATAATCATACTTGTGTGCTGGCACCAGTCATGGGAGTAATATATTACAGTAGGTAATATACTACTGTAGTATATTTAGTTTCTAGTAAATAGTAATATAACTAGTTACTTTGTCAAAATAGTAAAAAATGAATAGCACTATATTCATTTTTTAGTAACTAGTAACTTAAATGTGCGTTACTTTTGAGTTAATTTTGCTTAAACCAGTGGTTTTCAACCTGGATGATATCTTCCCCTAAAGACAGATGGAAAACTTCAGGAGGCCCTGGATAGTATGGACAGTAATCAGATGTTAGGAGATAATAGAGACTTTGAAGAGGCAATTTGGATGAAAAATTACGATATAATGTGGGCACAACTCATACCACATAATATTCATAATAGATTAGAATTAGTCTGGAGCAAAATTTACTTCTTTTTTTTAGCACTGCAAGGAGGTGCACACTGATGATGACCAGACTCTGGCTCTGTCCTGGTACTGTGAGACTCTCACCCACTAAAACTTTGGGTTTAAATTTTTAGTTGTGGAAAATAGAGAAAATGTGATAGTTTGTTATAGGTCTTGTGCTGCTGGCTGTGTATGCTTTGGTTTAATTATTATTTGTGACTCTCTAGCTATAAAGACTAGTCTTCTTCTCCTTTCAACTGCTCCCATTAAGGGTTACCATGATAGATCATCAATCTGCAGAACAAGGAACAGTAGAGTTTTACAGTGTGGAGTTGCCAGCCCAGCACCTAAACTTCCTCAGAAAGCACAAGCACCCACACAAACACCTAGGGCCAAAATAGAATGTCCAGTTCACCTGCAGCATGTCTTGGGAATGTGGGAGGAATCTGGAGCACATGAAGGAAACCCACATTGGACATAGACTCCACACAGAAGGCACCCCTGCAGAGAATCAAACTGGAGAACCTCTTGCTGTGAGGTGATAATGCTAACTGCTGCACTACTGTGCCACCTAGCTATAACGAGTAATCTGCTGGAGTTTTTCCAACTGTTAAATGCTATTCATCATCACTGTAGCATTGTGTATACAACTTTAATAAGACACTTATATGCATGTGCTTCCTTGTGTGAGGAAATTTCAATATTATAATTGATAACCTACACTTATCTAAAAGTAACGCATTACTTTTGTAAGTATTAATAGCAATATATTACTTTTTTAGAAAATTAATAAGTAATAGTGATATATTACTTTCATTGAAAAGTAACTAGTAATGGTAACTTATTACTTTTATAAGTAACTAGCACACACTCAGACTGCGCTGCACTTTTTTTCTGGAATAACTGTTGCCGTATCCCTAAGAATTTGGTGGGGGGGGTACATAGGGTGAGGAAAGCTCGGCAGCAGGTGGCCAAGACTAATTACATGTAGACATTAATTTGCCATTACAGAGCTGTAGCTCCTCCTGGATATACAAACAGAAGGCAAACAAGGTACTCCCAACTCAAAATCGGGCAACATATGTATACTCAGGCAGGGTGCAATCAACAAAAAGGGTGAGGTGAAGAATAATTGGACATTTTACACTATGTTGCTTTCACAGTGGGCTCAACTCAAAAGAGTGGCACTGGAAAAAGCACCAGTACCAGTGTGGGCACAAATTAATTTGCAGTATCAGTGGATGTGTGAGAATAATGGGTAGTAAACACCCTCAGTACAGGTAATTAGGTGGTTTGCAAAAGGATACTGCAGCAGTTTAGAGAAACTAGTAAGGTGCAAGGTTGCCCAGCTGTACAGCACATAGCTGTAAAACAATGGAGGGCGCACACTCTGCTACTTTTAGAAGCTAATAAAAACAATTTTAAGGCAGCATTACATTTGGCAAGCTATTAGCTGGCTGCACAAAAAGCCATGGGGAAGCAGTGTGAGCCTTATGGGGCAAACTCCAAAATATATGTCATCAGTAATACAACAGATTTTTTTCACAGCCTGTTTATCAGCTCTACGTGGAGCATTTAGCTGGTAAGAAGAAGAATATTCTAAAGATAAATAGGAGCAACCTCAGAATGATCAGGAGGTGAAGTACCAATGGCTGGCTCCAGATTCAGGGGCCACAGAATGGAATGTAGTACAATGCCTACAACATTACCAAACAGTGTCTACAGCACAGAAGTCCAGTCACACTGTTTCATCATAGACTGGCACATAAGAAGGATCACATTTCTGCCATGAGAAGGGTACCCTGCTTACCTAGCTTGAGGTGAGGGCTGTACTGAAGAAAACAGTGGAGTGATGAAGCTTGGACCCCAAATATATATATATATATATATATATATATATATATATATATATATATATATATATATATATATGGGTCTACCTGAAAACACTGACATGCGAAAACACAGACAATGAAAAAAACTGACACCACAAAGCCGAAAGTTCAAAAACACGAAACTTCACATGCCCAACAAACCACAATCCCAACAATCAACAAACAAAACAAATCCCCTGTCCAAAAAGCACACACACAACACAAGCACACCAAAAACCTTACAAACCAACACTAAACCTTACATACACAACTATCTATGCACTAACCTTAACCCAAACCCTAACCCTAAGGTCCGTCACTATCGCACACTCACCTAACTCGCGCCCTAACCCTAACTCACTTAACCTGCCCCTAACCCTAAAGTCTGTCACTATCACACATTCACCTGACCTGTGCCCTAACCCTAACTCACCTAATCTGCTTCTAAACCTACGGTTCGTCACTATCGCACACTTTACTTAATATGTTGGTGTTCTCAGCATCGGGATTTTCAACTGTCGATCATCTCCATTGTCGATCTTCCAGTGTCGGTGTTCTCGTCGGCGTTTAGGACTTTCAGCATTTTCAGGTAAACCTATATATATATATATATATATATATATATATATATATATATATATATATATATATCATGCTCATTTAGCATAACATCAGCTTCTCATGTGCAATGGGCAAGGACATCATTGGCGAACATCAAGAAATTTGGAAGATGTAAGTACAACACTTATGAAAGATAGTTGGGAAATAACCTCTTCTACCACACCTAACATTGTTGTCTTTTATTTGCAGAACCTGGGTAGTACCTGTAGAGACAGACTGCATCTTACAGCAACACCTTTTGCTGACTGGAGCTTCCTGCATGTTTGCTCGCCTGGTGCCCTGCTGGTGCTCTTCCATGTGAATGGAAACCCCTGTCTTATACATCACCTCATGTAACATGAAGTCATTACCTGTGATGTATTGTGGTGCCTAACATATAACATGTATAATTTGTGTTAAAGCAGAAATTATGATATTTGCACTGAGACCATACTGTTTGCTGAGCTGTACACCTTTCCACAATCCTTACTGCTGCCCATACCTCTCAACCTGGAAACATCAAAAATCTAGACAAGGCCCATGAAAAATAGGTACAAAGCTGTATGCTGATTAACATACAATTTGCATACATAATTACACAACCCCGCCCACTCCAATGGAATTGTAGGATAACAAGATAAACTAAAGGACAGACAACCAAAATATGGCACCAGAGTCCCCCTGCAGCCATTCCAATGTCCCATTACCTGGCTATTTTTTCCATTTACCATAAGCACTAATATGCATACTGTTTTACTTTTACAATGATTATTTGGATTTTATTTTTACATTTTATAGCACAATGCACAAACACTAAGATATCTGCTAAACAAAGCAATACGGTTTAACAATGAACCCACAATCTTCTGCATCAAAAGAAAGTATTAATTTCTCCCTGTTGTGCTACTAACACCACAAACCGATTTGGCATAACCAGCACTAACCTTCTCTGCCCCTGAAGAACTATGCAGCACAAGAAATCTGGAAAAGTCAAAATATATTTGAGGGGTGACAAAAGCCCAAAACAGGGACACATTTTAAACATTGCTTGTATAATCTTAGAAAAGTTGCTGGGATAAAATGTTTTATTTTACCATGCATTTCCTGAAAGATAGGAAGACTGAAACTTAAATGGCTATCATTATTTAGTGAACTCAGTTCAACTTCTCACTGGTTTGTTAGCAAACCACAAATTTTACGAGGAACAGATCAAAAGTATGAGCAAAACATTCCATAAAACTTTGGATATTGAGAACTATGGTTATCTCCTTAAATCAGAAGTGGGCATTTACACACACGCACTTGGTCAGAACCTCACCCATTAAACTAAAGCACAGTTTCCAACTGATCCAGATGCAGTACATGCCCATTACCACCTCCAACCCCTGCAAAATCATTTTTTAACATAAGCATCAAAGGTGGTGCTAAAGATCCAGTTTACAGTTTCAAAATGAATACACTAAAAGAAATTACTTAACTGTGCACTCAGTTTAACATATTAGTAATGCTGTGGAAATCAGAATATTACATGCATGTCAGACTGCTCCATGTTAAACTTTTCATGTAGTTGGGAAAAAAGTAAATAAGCTCTGCTGCATCAATCTACTGTTTTACTTTATTTTTTCCTGGACATTCTGAAAATGCAATTATCTAACTGCTTACAGTGTTTTGTCTAGAAGGGTTTATGGCTATAATACAGGACAACTTACAGAAGTAGAAGGCAACAGTCAAAGCCCTTCTTCGGTGCATACGTATGCACTGAAGAAATAAACAGTTTATCTTCCAGCGTCTGTGTAATATAATACAGGACAACACAGACAGACAGACACACACACACACCCTTTGATTCCTTACCTAATTCCACAAGTGCTTTCTGCGTTCTCGCCTGCCATTAGTTCCCTGAGTGCTTTCTCCATTCTTGCCTGCCATTACATCCTGCAGTAATTCAGTGGTGTCTGTTGCTCTCTGTTTACATGGTGCCTGGACAAAACTGCCATCTGCTGCCATTTTCAGCTAGAGCGTCTTCTGCATGGAGACATGCGTGAATGGGCGTACCTTAGTTGAAGGTTGTGTATCAGGCCTGGCAATCCGGTACGTAAAAATCAACTGCCAATCATTAGCGGATCAGAGTTCCGCTGTGGCGACCCCTAACCGGGAAAAGCCGAAAGACACAAACAAACTGCCGAAAAATTAGGTGAGCATTACTGACTGCCATTACATCCTGCTGTTAGTGCTGCCATTTATTCAATTCCCGCTTGCAGCCAGCCAGAAATGATGACGTGAGCTCAATTCCAACTGGCTGGTAGCCCTGACAGAGCTGACATCATCTTGCATGTGATGATGTCAGCTCCGACAGTGAGATAATTAAAAAAAAAAAATCAGAAATGAAGGGGTGCCACTCGGGAATCGTGGCACCCCTTCATTTTGACCCCAAAACTTGGTAAAAAATGAGTGAGGTATGCTTTGGCCTACTATTCATAGTGATACTTATATCAAGGGTTCACATGGCATTTTTGAAATATGCAGCTCTTGCTCTGTATGCCATTCTTCAGCAGACAGAGTGTTGTCTATGTGTAGGGAATGTGGCTTATTTCTACCCTGCTCAACCTGTTACAGCTATACAAAACACACACCATCATCAACACCCACAACAAAGACTACAATCTTTTAGATGCACAGAAATAGAACATGGCTGGCACAACAGACTTCTATCCCAAGGAATCCTACACTTACTGAATAAAACTTCTTATGCATGTCAAGCAATACTATGCATGGACTATATTCAGTAATGTTCTGCATGAATAGCCTGGAAATCATAAATCCTCTTTGGGGTATATAGCATGGTGCTTCATGACCATGGAAAATAACTCACTCGACAGTGCTTGGGCTTAGCTGGCTATGCTTTTCAATGGTCTTTTGAACTGCATGCCTAGTATATACCTATGAACTTACCAACTTAATATATAGTTACCAAGTATCTTTCCTGCCTGCCTGCTGCATATAGAATATATATGAGACAAAACATTACTTTATTGATGAATGTATTTCTATAATCATCTCATTTGATGGTCTTAATATGGTCATTTGTATATACTATGGACCACACCAATATTCATACTACCATGACCGTGATACAGATATCTCTGAATTGCACTTCCTGCATGTCAACACTGACTGCATGGTATAGCTTTACACACTGTGCTTTTCCTTTCTGAATACTCCTTACTGTGTTTTATGTCCTGTAAGAGTACCAACTATATACACACATAACAATGTACCTGTACACAAACATTTAATTGTATTATTTTAAAAAGTAATGAAAACAATAAATAGATGCACACTGTACTCTCCAAGGTACCATGAATTAAACTTAACCTCTGTTTGAAATCATTTCATTTATTCCCCTTATTTACTTAGTTAGCTGCTTGCTTGCTTGTTTGTTTGTTTATTAATTTCAGCTTGATAACTATGTAAGTGGGAGGCTGACACACCATTTTGAGTCACAACCTGAGCTCCAGGTTGCAAGAGACAAACAGAAAATTGTAAATAGAATAAAGAATTATACCTTTGTCTGACAGAATGTCAAACAGTGGCAAAATGCAGAAGTGGAATTCAAGCACAATGACAGTTCATAAAATAGAAATGGAAATGAGGTCAAACTATAACAACTTTGCAGGCAAGAAGGGCATTATTACTCACACCTGAAATATTAGTATGTGTATACATATGTAAAATGTATAAATATAAATAAGCTGTTCAATATAGTGGTTATGTTAAGTAGAGAAGAATCTCTCTGTTTTATTATTTTTTTTTGTTTAATGTACAGTTATGTTCTTTAAACTAATGAATGTGTATTGTAGATGTCTTGCATTGTCGTGATTCATTAGCAGATTATCTCTTTGCAACAAAGTGCCACATTTACTTTTACTTGCAATTTACACTGTTCCACTGTAGCCATGTTACATTACATCAAAAATATATATTCTTAGATATGATAATTATGAATAGTTATGAAACAGTCAAATAAAACCACAACTCCACATGGAACCTGTGTGTCTGCTTGATTGTTTATTTATTTTGTAAAATAAATGAAACTACAGTTTCACTTGCAATGTGTGTCTGTGTACTTTTTATGTATGTATAAAGTTGTACTGGCTAGTTCTAATTAGAAAAAAAAGACTGTCTAGTGTATAGGAATATACATGCAATAAAAGCCATTAATTTCTTGTGATTTCATGACATTTCAGTTATAACTGAAGGCATACATCTCAACCTTATAGTGCAGAGAGAAAAGCCTTGACAGAAACATTTACTTGGCTGAAGTAGTTACTAACGTCCAAGATAAGAGTAGACAGCAAATTTACTCAAAAGTGTTACACAACAGCAATAAGGTACAAGCATAAGACAGAGTCCATATAACTCAAAGATGGCTACCTACTCCCCAGAAAATACCCTCTACCACTTTTCCCCCACTATTACTAAAGAACAGTGTGCTCTCCAGAGCTAAACACACTTCAGCAATGAGCACTGATGTAGTTTGAAAAATGACCCCCTCAGCCCACTAGAATGTCAGTCACAGCCTCCAGACAGGCTTCATCCTGAGGGAATGCAGAAGTGCAACAGTCATTCCTCTACATAAAGGTGTCCCATCAACAGTCCCAGGGAATGACAGACCCATAAGCTGGACTAGTCTCATATACAAGGCCATGGAAAAAGTTATCATGAATCTAATACATAGGGAATCTTCACATACTCGACCCATCCAAGTTTAGTTTTGTCAAGGGTAGATCACACCTACTAAACCCAGTGGACTACTTTGAGAAGGTCACTTGAGCCATGGATGATAGGCAAAAAAGTGCATATTGCATATCTTGACCTGTTAAAGGCATTCAACACACTACCTCCCTTATGTATTATAGACAAACTCAAAAATGTAGACATAGATCATCCCTATGTAACCTGATGGATCGTCAAATGGCTCATGGATAGGACACATGAAATTAGAGTGGAGAAATCCACCTCCACCAATAGGCATGTTACTAGTGGTGTTCAACAGGACTTAGCCCTTGGACCTCTCCTGTTTGGAATATACTTCTCTGAATTCATAGCAATTATAGAGGGTCTTTGGGTGATCAAATCTGCAGATGACTGCAAGTTGGGTACAATCACTGATTTCTCCAAACATGATGATATGCTTGAGTAGGGTCTGAGAGCCAAGTAACTAGTGCCAGAAATATAGCCTAATAGTCAATGCCAAAAATGCACATTTATACCCTTTGGGAAGATGACCACCCCTGAAAATTACAACATTGATAACACTCTTTTAAGAGTAGACCCAGTGGTAAGGCACTTGAGAACTCTGGTTGACAGCAAGTTGAACTTTGATCACCATGTGTCCAAGGTGGTGAGAAAATCCTTCTATGCAGTGCAAATTATAAGTTATGGCATGCCATCCAAATCTAAGGAGATCGTACCACAATTCAATAATCAAATACATTGCACTCTTCAACATGTAGCTGGCCAGACATTTGCAACAACTATAGTGGCCACAGAGATTCCTCATTAAAAGGATACAGGGTGCAAATAAGCCCTATGTGTAAAACCCAAAACCCTTGTCCATATACTCAGTCTTATACAGACTACTGAGGGGCAATCTATACCTAGCCTACAAGGCCTTTTTAGATCCAGCTCTGATGGGTATGCTACACATTCACAAAACAAACAGCAGAAGAATTACGTGATCTAAGGATCTAAACCTTGTCTGTGACATAAGCAAAACATGTTGGAGGAACAGGTGTGTGTCTGAGAGATTACCCTTTTTCTAGAAAAGACTCCCCCATTTGTGTGAAACAGAGTTCTTCTTTAAGCCTATTCAAATAACATTTAGACCAATGGATGGGAAAGCATTAATTCACACCACCTTGTCACCTGTGGCCTTCATGGACAGCAATAGCTTGTAGATGCTCTAAGTCACAGGCATACACCAAAGTCTTAATAGTCTTTGGGCATCGACAATGACCAAAACTGGGGCATGAATGGCTAAGCCTAAAAACCATTAGCCTGGTAACCCCCAATGAGGATTTCTTCTAGTGAGTTGGAAATGCATCAAATTGCCTTCCTTACAAATCTGTGTACCAAGAACATGTTGGAATCCAGAAATACATACAATAACCAAAATCAGCTATAGTGGAATGTAGTAAAAGGTAGGATATTAGTTAGCAATGAACCTCTAATTAAATAAGCCAAATGTAACTGTGTATGACAGCAATGTATACAATGTATTTTATACAGCATGCATCATGGGCAATAAAAAAGACAACTGGGTACACAAGTCCCAAGATAAAAAACTGCCCAATCCTCAAATATGCACTGGTTCCAGAACTGTAGAACCTTCAAGACACAGAAACATTCTAACAATGGGGGTTAGCCTAGTTTCAGGGAAAGAATGCCACTACCCCATTGTAGAAGTAAGTAGTAGTCCACAAAAACTGATAGGCCAGAAAAGAGTCAAAGATGGTAGAGTGGACTAGTGAGGATAAGAAAGAATGCATATATTGTTACTATTATACATGAAGCCCAGAATTTCCAGATAAAAAATATTCAAAACGATTGAGAGAAATCAGAGGAAAGAAAAAAATACTTGCACAAGAAAAAACTGTCCAAACCTTACAACACATTTTTGTGTTCATTAATACAAAAGAGTCATGAAAAAAAAATTATATATATACAAAAACGATGGGCCGTTTGGAAAAAAGACGCAATCAAGGAAGTGCACAAATGTAAAGAACAAAACCTAGAGATTTTTTAAAGGCATGAAAAATAAACATGGACATAGGTTGGTACTAGGGTATCAGCCCTAGGGCCTATAGAAGCCTAGCCATAACAATTCCCTGGCTATTTCTTCCCACACTATTTACTTCCCTGGACCCCTGTCTAGTAGGACAACTGATGTGATTCCTGGGGTGAATTTCCTTTCTCCCATCCAATCATCAAGGTTCATTTTGAAGAGGGCCAAAGAGGTGCTCTGCTTGATATGTATGGGCAGTCTATTCCAGAGTCTGTGGAGTCTCTGGGTCAGGAACCTATCCCTCCAGCATGTTTCGTTTATTGTGATGACAAGGTTTAGATGCCTGGAGCATGTGGCTCTGAGAGATTGGGATTTCTTTAAGTGTAGCATGTCCAACAGCTCTGGGTTTGACATGGCCTTGTATGTTAAGCAGAGATCACCTCGGAGTAGACGAAATGCGACAGAGTACAGCTGGAGTTTTCTTGGTGGTGGTCCTTGGGAAATGGTCTCTGGCTCTGCAGAAGGATTCTTGAAGAGGAACTTGTGGGAGTCATGTACTCTGTAATACCCGTCGGGTTTTCTGGGAGCTGGAGGTAAAGTGTCTGGGGAAAGGCTAGATCCAAGAAAGCATCATCTACAATGTCCAGAACAGGAGGCATAGCTAACAGCCTGTATTGAGGTAGGAGTAAGAATTCCCTAAGTCTTTTTTTGGAGTCAGAGTAATCATGGCTTTCCCAGCAGAAATGCTCCCTAAGAGTGTGCAAGGTTTCACTGAAAGAAAAATCTTCTGGAGGGGAAGCAGAGGGAATGGAATCCTCTGCATCAGAATCCTCATAAGTAGATAAGGGCAAATCCTGGTAATCAGAAGGAGCAGAAAAATCAGATTCCTGATCAGTAGAATCAGAAAGAAACTCAGTTCTAGGTCTCGTAGAAGGGGAAGGCTGATTTCCCCTAATTAAGGTAATGAGGTCTTCAGCCATTCTAAACATTTGTTTTTTTAGGTATATGGGCCTGAGTCTGTGGTTTCTTCTGTTTTCTAGGCATGGTGCGAGTTTTAGGCATGGATGAAAATGATGGCATCAGTTTAATATGAATGTCTGTAGGCCTGAATACACCCTCAGAAGCCGGTGCCTGCACAGTGGCTTCTGAGCCATCCAAGGTAGAGACATCCACAGGTTCCATAGTTGAAGAAGCATCTCGTGGCATACCGGACTCTGAATGGGCATCAGTTGAGGGCTACGAATCAGAAGTAGCGGGTATCAGGGGCTGCGAAAGCGCCTCACTGAGTACCGCGGATTGGTGACTAGCTTAATAGAAGAATGAGTGTGAAAGTAATTAGCTGAAACAATAGCTTGGCGACGAATAGTTTGGCCATTGAATAAGGCACAAAACCAACAATGAGGGACGTCGTGGTCTGGGCCTAAGCAGGGGATGCAGTAAGAATGAAAATCACTATGAGGTATTTGCTTTCCACAGGTAAGGCAATTGTTAACTTTTACTGATATCGGTTAGAGCCAGAAAACGGATCCCCAACAGGGTACTTAGCTTCTTTGAAGACTTTGGGTCTGAAACTCCAAAACGAAAATTTCAGGAGTCGGCCAACCGGCACTTGCGAACTGCTTCTGCTTCGGGCAACACACGGCAAGAAAGACTGATGTAATGATGTCGGCTGCATGTTTTATACCCCTGATGACCTGACATCAAGGAAGAAGTGACAGCATCCAACACAGAAATCCAAAGACTCTGGTATTCAGGCCGGCTGAGGGCTACCTGCAGGCAGATAACCCAAATGTGATAACTGAAACAGTGAAACATGAAGAACATCAATGACATCTACCACAGTCTGTACACAGGTCAAGGTACGTATTTGCAGTACACATACTGCTGACAATTACCATAAGTACACAGACCCCACTACTGTATAGACAACCACAGAATGTCCAGGTTATGTCCTCAGAAACAACCCCTAATATACATAACATATCTAGCAGTCTGATATCTGACTGGCTTGTTATCAGGTATGATGTAAATAAATAACTGTGTACAATACATATGCATCTCTTTCTGCATGCCATGTGTACAAAGGTTGACGGAATTGTGGCTGGAGCCACAAACACTGGGCCAATATTGGCCAACATTACCAATATGGGCAACCGGTGTTTCACACCAGAGGTTAATTCCTTGTTGGTTAGAGACAACCACAAGCTAATCATCCTAGACATCCACATCCCACCCCCACCTCCCATTAGGGAAACCACCGTAAAAAATGTTTCCAAAGCTACCTTCACTCTTCTTAAGACAGAAGTGGCAAACTTCACGACACCCATGCTGACAGACAATAGAGGTACGACTGCTGAATCCCATACAAATGCACTTTATAAGCACTTACACGAGGGCATGGATCGTGCAATCCCTAACAGAACCAAGATGCTATCCTCCAAAAAAAGGAAGCCAGTCTGGTGGTCCCCTGCCATAAACAAACTCTACAAGAGAAGAAAGAAACTGTTGCAAAAAAGAATAAAATTCCATGATTGGAGGAGCTCCCTGGTCAGCCTCAGTAAGAAGCTGACATCCTTCATAAAATCCTCCAAAGCTAGTTACAAAAACAAAATCACCACTGATTCTAAAGACAACCACAAAGCATTCTATAGCTATGTCAAGAATCTCACTGGCAACACTCAGATCTGCTCTGAGTTCCAGCACAATGGCACTAAATATACAGAACCAACTGATATTGCCAACATCCTGGCAGATATGTTCAGTGCTAACTTTACCCCTCTCTCACCCCCTAAAGGGCCCATCTCTATACCAGTAGAATGCAAAGTTCCTGTAATCACAGCTGCAGAGGTAAAAAGCACACTCTCCAAAGACGAGAACACAGCATCCATGGAACCTGACAAATCCCAGGCTGCAATCTACATGAACTACAGAACGAACTGGCACCCCACCAAAGTACCATGTTCAATCGTAACCTCACCACAGGCTTTGGGCAAACTGAATGGTGCACAGCAATAGTTATCCCACTCCACAAAGGGAGAGATACCACGGACCACGGGAACTACCACCCCATTAGCATGACGAGCCTGGTCTGCAAGGCTATGGAACGTATCATCATGGAATTAAAAACAATGACATTGGTAATCTTCAAACTCTGGACCCTACCCAGTTCGGGTTTTTAAAAGGAAGATTATGTCTGCTAAACCTGATAGACTTATTTGAAGCGGTTACCAAAGCCATAGATGAGGGTAAGGTGGTTCACACAGCCTATCTAGATCTCGCTAAGGCTTTGAACACTATCCCCCAGTCTGGAATTATAGATAAACTCACTAAACTAGGTATAAATCCCTATGTCACAAGATGGGTTGCCAACTGGCTCACTGACAGAATACACAATGTGAAAGTAGTAGACTCTAAATCCAACTTCAGGCCAGTGACAAGTGGAGTACCACAGGGTTCAGTCATGGGTCCTCTCCTGTTTGGTATCTACCACTCTGAAGTACAGGCTAACACAGAAGGTCTTTGGCTAACAAAGTTCACAGATGACTGCAAACTAGGAGCCATAATCAAAACTCCTAACGATGTGAACATCCTACAAAATGCCTCACTGAGACAGATGCCTGGTGTCAAAGCCATGGCCTCAAGCTCAATGCCAAAAAGTGCATTGTCATCCCTTTTGGTAAAAACTCTGTACCGATGAACTACCACATAGGTGGTAGTATACTTAACACTGAAAGTGTGATAAGAGACCTTGGGACGCAGGTGGACAGTAGTCTCTCCTTTGATAATCACATTGCCACAGCAGTCAAGAAATCAGTCTATGTGGCACACCTCATCACAAAAGGTGTCTCATCCAGGAAAAAAAGAGGTCATTGTTCCCCTCTAGCTACAGATCTGCCTGTGTGTACTACTCCTAAACGTTTGCAGCACAAACTAAAAGGTTTCTGAAGAGGTGTGGCATTCACAGGATGATAAACTTGACATTAGCTGGGTGTACCCAAAATGCTAATACCAGCCCTGATAACCAAAAACAGTTATAGTGGAACGTAGGAAAAGGCGCTAGTCTGATTAGCAATGAGCTTCTCTTTAAATAAGATACACCTTACTTGGGCTAAGACATGCTTGTGTGATTACATTCTAGGTAGCTGTATGGAGTGCATCTACATTACATTCATGCAATGTCATACTATTTACTTTCGAGTGCATGGGCATTTTCCTTATGTAGTTTGGCCAGTCTAGTATTCTTTCCTGTATAGAGATGTTTCAATATTCTTTTAACTAGATTATCCCTCAGAGCTCAACAATATTTTAGGCAGTCTTGGTGTGCAAGCTCTCGACATGACAAGCTTATGGTCACAAAATTGAAAATGACAGTAGCTGGGAACAGATTAAGCTTCTTGAATGCAACTGAAATAAGGCACAATTAAATTGCTGTCTGTGGCAAGATTCCTAGACATTATGCATACTGCATGGGGGCCGTACACAGGGAGTAGCCATTAAAACCATGTACATACCCATCTATAAATATATTGACATTATAATTTAAATTCGTAAGTATACTAATATAGGTGGTATATTTTCAGTCAACCAAGAACTCCTATCACTGCAGTGTTATAGGAATCAGTGGTGCATTAAATTCCAAATCAGATGACATACGTATCTACAAAGACATTCAGCTATAGCTTTGAAACCTCAATACTATAATAGGCTTTGAGAGCAACCACCATTATATCATATCTTCATGAAGAAGTAGATGATCACAGTGAAGAATGGTAGCTCCAAGGGCCCAAATAACCTCCCTTGAAGTTTTACTAGTGCTGTACAATATTCTCTACTATAGGGTTTGTTTACCAGCTATGACAAAGATCCAAAGTGGTTCCTATTCAAATGGATGGTCTACTGCTTCCTTTGGCAAGTACCAAACCATTAGTGTAATCAGTAAAATCTGCAAGGTAGAAGAGGAAAATTGTACTTGTTCAGGTAGGCATGGGTGGCCTTTTGCATCTGGGTAATAATCATTACGTAATAATGAGATAATATGTCACTGGAAAAAATAGTATCGTGGCATATCAATAAATACACATTAATGACAATAAAAAATGTCAATGAAACCAGACAGTGAAATGAGCAATGATATTTGGTTTTTACCAATATGGGTCAGTTTTGCACCCCACCAACTTTAATGTCCTCTATCCTCAAATCAGACCACAAGTCGTAATTCTTAAACTCTTAGTGCAAGAAATCTGAACAAAGCCTAAAATGTGTGACAACGGCATATAAATGTGGGTTGTATTTTAAATTTTGTCATTATAAATTTAGAAAAAAGAGGTCATTCTTCACCTCTACTCATCACTCATTAGACCCATTATAGCATACAACGCCCTTTTTGGTATGTACCTCACAAGACATCTACAACAAAGAGGATTACTGGTCTCAAACAGATGCCCTCTGTAGACCATCTCCAAAAAACTCAAGCTTTACTCCATCGCATTTCGCCTACTCAGAGGTGATTTCTGCCTAACATACAAAGCTATGTCAAACCCAGAGTTGTTGGACATGCTCCACTTAGATAAATCACAATCCCTCTGAACTACATGCTCTAGAGACCTAAACCCTATCACCACAATAAACAGAACATGCTGGAGGGATATATTCCTGTCCAAGAGACTTCCCATACTCTGGAACAAACTACCTATAGGTTCATAGGTAGATACTAGGCTATTGCCCAAGGGCCTACATAAGCCTAGCCAACAAGGTTCCCTGGCTTATGCCACCCAAGATAGTTATTTTCCTGTGCCACTGTCGAGCAATATATATATATATATATATATATATATATATATATATATATATATATATATATATATATATATATATATATATATATATATATATATCAAACAAAGCTCCTCATTAGCAGTCTTCAAGAATAATCTTGATGATTGGATGGGAAATAGCAAATTAACTCCTGGGATCACCTCTGGGGGCTCTACTCAACAGGGGCAAAGGAAAATAATTTTCCCGGGTGGCGAAAAGTACAGTTTTGTACCTACCATAAATGTAGATGTCCGATAGATATGCAACTGCAGTCATAACATATGGGTTGTCCTGCCTCAGGCAGCCCTCGGTCGGCCGAATTCCAAAGTCTGGGTCCGGCGTCGGCTGGTGTCGCCTCCTCCCCGACGTCACAACGGCTGGAGTATAAAGGCATCGGCCGACGCCATCTTCTTGAGTGTTTCTTGCCCCAGATGTCAGGTGCCCACTTAGGAAGGCTAAATTTTGTAAATGGATAAAAAATAATCCCAAGCATGCACAACAGTAATAAACAGATACACCATAGGAGATACCCCCAGCTGAAGGGAAGAGGGGTAGGGACCCAAAAAGAAGGATACAGAGGGGTAGGAGGGTGGGAAAATCCGACTGCAGTTGCATATCTATCGGACATCTACATTTATGGTAGGTACAAAACTGTACTATGTCCTTCAAGAATGCAACTGCAGTCATAACATATGGGTTGAATACCACAGCCAAGCTGGGGGTGGATGGAACTATGATAAGGATGGTGTAGCTATAATCCCCTGCAGGACTGCCGAAGCAAAGCCTGCTCGGGATCTGGAGTATAATGGCAGGTGGTAGTGCTTGGTAAATGTATGCACGGAGCTCCATGTAGCAGCCTCTAAAATGTCCTTTGTTGCCACTCCTCTTAGGAAAGCTGTGGAAGTGGCTATAGCTCTGGTGGAGTGTGGCCTAATATTGGCTGGCACACCTTTTCCATGAAAAGAATAGCAAAATCTGATGCAATGTCCAATCCATTTTGAAATTGTTTGTTTGGAGATTGCCTTTCCTTGTACTCCAGCAGCATAAGCTACAAACAGCTGGTCAGACTTTCTGGTGGCCTTAGTTCTGTCCAAGTAGTAGCGTAGTAGTTGTCTGTGTATGTCCAAAGTATGCAGTAGTTTTTCCCCCCTATTTTGAGGATTGGGGAAGAATGTAGGCAGATGAATAGCTTGATTTAGAGACACCCTGGAAATAACTTTTGGCATGAATGTAGGATTGGTTCTTAGGGAGACTCTGTCTTGATGAAAAATGAGGAAGGGGGGCACTGCCATGAGTGCCTGTATCTCTGAAACTCTTCTTGCAGAAGTGACTGCCAATAAGAAGGCCGTCTTCCATGAAAGAAATTGCATTTCTGAGGATGCTGCTGGCTCAAAGGGAGGAAGAGTTAGTTTTTCCAACACGTAGTTGAGGTCTCATGCAGGTACTGTCTGTTTTCTGGGAGGTTTGATATTCTTTATCCCTCTTAAAAACTGTCTTAGCAGAGGATGCGAAAACACTGGAGGGTCACAGTTGTATTTTGCTGAGATTGCTGAGGCATGAATCTTTATTGAGGAGTATGAGAGTCCTGTATGAAACAGTTCTGCCAAGTATTCCAATATCTGAGGAATACTCAGTAGTTCTGTGTCCTGACTCTTTTCGGCATTCCAGATGCTGAATCTTTTCCACTTGGCTGAATAGGTTTTTCTGGTGGAAGGTCTGCGTGCTTCCAGCAAGATCTCTTGAACAGATTTGGAAAGAGAGTTAGGTGTTGAAGTCATGGAAGTCTCCAGGCTGTCAGATGCAATGTTTTCAGGTCTTGATGTACAGTCCTGTAATTGTGTTGCGTTAGGAGCAGGGGCCATAGGGTCAGAGGCCATGGTTTGGTGCGAGTTATGGTCAATAGCAGTGGGTACCAGTGTTGCCTTGGCCAGTCTGGCGCTATCAGGATGCCTGTTGGTTGTTCTTCCTTTATTTTCAGTATCACCTTGGTCAGCAGAGGCAGAGGAGGGAATGCATACATTTTTAGAGAATTCCAGCTGAAGGAGAGAGCATCCATTTTCCAAGCTAGAGGGTGGGGAGTCCTTGTGCAGAACTTTTCCAGGTGATGATTTAGGTGGGAAGCAAAAAGATCTACGTCTGGTATTCCCCATGTCCTTGTCAGTTGAGAGAAAATGTGAGGGTGCAACATCCATTCGTGTGGATCCATGAAATTTCTGCTCAGATTGTCCGCCAGTACATTGTCCTTGCCTGGTACAAACTGGGATTGTAAGTGTATCTTCAGGCTCAGGGATTTTTCCCAGAGAAGCATTGTTAGTCTGCAGAGGGGATAAGAATGAGTGCCTCCCTGCTTGTTTATGTACCACATGACAGTGGTGTTGTCTGTCCTTATTAGCAAATGTCCTTCCTGTAGTGATTTTTCGAAAGTCTCGATGGTATGTATCACTGCCAACATCTCCTTTTGGTTTATGTGCAGATGCCTTTCCTTTGGCGTCCATAGACCTTGAATGCATCTGCCCTCCATGTGCGCCCCCCCATCCATGGTCTGAGGCGTCTGTTGTGATCATTTGGCCTGCTTGAGGTCTGTTGAAAGACATGCCTTTGTTTAGTTGACTGACTTGAGCCCACCATAGAAATTCCTTCTGCAGGCATGGAATAAGTGGGATTATGTCCTCTAGGCTGTTGCTGTGTTGAGACCATAAGTTTTTTAAATACCATTGCAGCTTTCCCATGTGAAGTCTTGCCAAAGGTATCAGAAGAATACAAGATGCCATGAAACCCAGGGCCTGCAGGATTTTCCTTGCAGTCAGCTGGGAAAGCTTTGCTAGGCCTTTGAAGTACTCTGGTAAATGCTGCTGTTTTTCCTCTGTGAGGTAGGCCATTTGTGTTTCTGTGTCCAGTTTGGCTCCTAGGAATGTAATCTGTTGGGATGGTAGTAATTTTGACTTTTGAATGTTGACTGTGTATCCCAAGGCCTGCAGTAGTTGCATGACATAGTCCAAATTCCCTTTTAAGGTTTGTTTGTTGTCTGCTTGTATGAGGCAGTCGTCCAAGTAGGGGTATATTTGAATCCCCTGCTGTCTGCAGTGTGCCACTACTGATGCCAGGCATTTCGTGAACACTCTGGGCGCAGTAGACAAGCCAAACGGCAATGCTGGGAATTGATAATGCTCTGTTCCTGCAAGAAATCTGAGGTATCTTCTGCAGCTTTGTCTGATTGGGACATGCAGGTATGCCTCCTTGAGGTCCAGAGTGACCAGCCAAGACCCCTTGCCCAGCATGGGAAGAAGCTGCTGCAACGTCAGCATTTTGAACTTTGGCACAATGAGGAAAGTGTTTAGATTTGACAAGTCCAGTATGGGTCTCCATTTGTTTTCTTTTCTTGGAACAAGAAACAGTCTTGAATAAAATCCCTGGCCTTGCTCCTGAGGAGGAACCCTTTCTATTGCTTTTATACGTAATAGCTTGGAAACTTGAGAGAGTGCCTCTGCCCTTTGATGATGTGGCAGGTTTGGCATGCCTTGTCTTATTGGTAATGTGTGGAAGTGGAATCTGTAGCCTTTGTCTATCAAATCCAGAATCCAATTGTCTTTGGTTAAGATATGCCAGTTTTGTGAGAATAAGGCTAATTTTCTGCCCAAAGGTGCTTCTCTTTGAACCTTTGTAGGCGGTACGAAAGTGAAGTCATTGTGATTGTCCCTGTGGTGCAGCTGAACTGTCTGCGCCACTTCTTTGATTTGGAGGTTGCCATTGGCGGCCCCTGTAAGATCCTCGGTGTTGTCCTCTACCCCTGTCTCGTCTGCTTTTTCCCCTTTGAAACTTGTCAGAGCCGGGGAAGGATCAATTCTTTGAGGGCCAGTTTCTGCTGAATCTGGGTGGCTGAACCTGAAGGAAATCCTTTACTGTCTGTACTGACTTTGCTTTTTCCTCTATGGATTTCAGTACATCTTGTGCAGTAGCACCAAAAAGCTTTTGTTTCTCCAAAGGTGCATCCAGTAACTTTACTTTAACATGGTCAGGCAAAGATTGATCCTTCAACCAAGCATGTCTACGTATTACAGCCCCAGTCATAGCTGCCCTACATGAAGCTTCCAGTGCATCATAACCACACTGCAGAAAATGGTTGTTAACCTGTTGAGTGTTATGTATATGATCCTGCAGTGCCTTTTTATCAATAGGCTCAGAAGAGGCTACCTTTTTCTGTAAATCATCCAGGAGAAAATCTTGGTACTGAAACATGTGAAAAAGGCATGGCTAGGGTAGTAGAGGTGTATACTTTTTTACCCCATCTCTCCAAGGACCTTGCTTCTCTGTCAGCTGGCAGTGGGTTTTTGGCAGAGGAGGAAGCCACTCCCTTGGGGCCCTGTGAAATAGTTTTTAGATCCACAGAGTGGGCCTTAAAAAGGTGCTTGTGAGTGTCAGGGACCCTATAATATCTGTCCGGCTTGACAGGAGCAGGAGGAAGAGAGTCAGGGTTGGCACTGGAGTCAGAGAAAACATCATCCAAAACATCCATAACTGGAGGGATAGCCAGAGGTCTGTGCTGGGGGAGCTAGAGGAAAATACGAAGCCTTTTCCTGGAGTCAGAGAATTCCTGACCCTGCCATTGAAAATGTTCCCTCATGGAATGCAGAACTTCCCCAAATGAGAAATCCTCTGGAGGGGAGGCAGAGGGAATAGATTCCTCAGCATCAGAGTCCTCGTAGGCCTAGAAGGGTTCTTCTTGAGTGTCAGAGTGCTCAGAAACCCCAGAGACTTCATCCAAGGAGATGTCATCCACCTGCTCAGTTCTAGGCCTTTTCTCTGCAGGTGGCTGAGAACCCCTGTCCAGATGAGGCTGAGACCCCCTGATAAGGGAAATAAGATCTGCAGCCAGAGACATGATCTGCTTATCAGAGGAAGGGGCCTGGGCAGGTTTAGGATGGGCCTTGGCCTGACTGGTGGCCTTAACACGTGCAAAGGCCTTGATGGACATGGAAACAGGAGGCCTAGCAGCCCCACGTGCAGGCGTTACCTTGTCCACAGGAATGGTGTCGGGTAGATCCAGAACTTCGGTTTCCAGAGGAAAATCAACAACCGGCACCGGAGAGGTCTCCGAGACTGAAGGCCATGTTAGCGCTGTGTCGTCGGCCTGGAGCGGTAGATTTACCACTTCCGAAGGAGCCGGAGTGCTAGTAGAGGGTTTAGGAGAAACATCGGTAGTGGACGCGGGCCGAGGATGTCGGTCCCGGTCCTTGCGTTTTTTAGCAGATTGGGTTGTCGGTTGTTCCGACGGCATGATATACGCAAAAGATTCACCGAAGAAGTCCTCGGTGAATTCTGCCCGGCGCCTGAGAGTGCGCTTATTAAAGCAGGCACAGGCAGCACAGGCCGAGACATCGTGGTCTGGGCCCAGGCAGGGAAGGCAGAGAGAATGGAAGTCCTTATGAGGTATTTGTTTACCACAAGACAAACAATTATTAACTTTCTCAATTTGTTCTGACATCGGCTGAGGCAAGAATAAATGTTCCCCAATGGGGTACTTAGCTTTTAGATGACTTCGGTACTGAAAACACTGGAGCTGACCGACCGGCACTTGCGAACTGCTTCTGCTTCGGGCACCGCGCGGCAAGAAAGACTGAAGAAGATGGCGTCGGCCGATGCCTTTATACTCCAGCCATTGTGACGTCGGGGAGGAGGCGACACCAGCCGACGCCGGACCCAGACTTTGGAATTCGGCCAACCAAGGGCTGCCTGAGGCAGGACAACCCATATGTTATGACTGCAGTTGCATTCTTGAAGGACATGCCAGGGTACCTTTTTGGCTAGGCTTATATAGGCCCTAGGGCTAATAGCCTAGTACCTATCTGTGAATCTATGAACTAAATGCAATCTTGGGTATTGGCTACTACCTTCACTGTATTACACTGGGTTTAAATGGCTAGGTCAAAAATGACCTCCGGGACAATAGTCTAGTAATTAATTGCTTATGATCTCCTATGACTCTATGATTACACCGACCAGGAACACAAACACACAGAATCTTGTCCTCACTAATATGGGATAATGTTGCAAATCACTTAGTGTAATGTCCTCTGTGGAGTGGTTAGACCCCAAAAATGGTCTCCTTTGTAGTAAAAATAAAACCCAGAACACCAGCTAATCCTAGAATGTTCAGGCACTATTCTAAGGCTCACAGGCCCATACATGCTTATACCTCATAATGTGACAACATTTCAAGCCCTCACAAACCCAAAGAACCTCTGCTGCCTCTGGACAACTGTTCACAGGAATGTTATACAGATTTGCTAATAGCTGCATAGAGGAAGCTCTACCCACCAGGAATAAGCACAGAAGTAACATAAAAAAAAGCCACTGTGGTGGAATCACATCGGGATGCTCTATAACAGAAGGAAGAAAATCATGGCAAAAATGAAGAGGTGTACCACCCAGCAGGATAAAAGCATGCTCAACTTAAACTACTCAGTGTAAAAGTAATGTCTACCAAAGCCAAATTTGAGGTATATTTGACCTCCCACACCTAGGACAACCACAAGACGTACTGTAGCTTTATCTATAACCTGAAAGACAATACACAAATGTGTGCAGAGCTCATTATTAATGTAGCCACATATACTGAGCCAGAAGATCTAAAAAACTATTGGCAGACAAATTCAGGTCTAATTTTGGCACTCTCTCCTTCTCAATCTTCTTCTAAAAAAATATCAAATATAACCGCCCTGCTATCATTAGGAACAGGTCTTCAATGTCTGCTGTCAGGCCAAGAACAATGCATTGATGGGCCCAGGCATGAAACATGATGCATCAGGCCTTCTGGATTGCTATTTAAAATGTAGCCACCAAAAAGGCTTCATGCCTAATGAATGGTGAACAGCAATAGTCATCCCTCTGTCCAAAGGTGGGCCATCTACAGCCCCTGGAAACTATAGCCCCATGATCTCACTAGTCTCTAATGCAAATCCATGGAAAAAATGATCATGGAAATGATCAATAATGACACAGGAAACTCCAGACACTGGACCTAATGCAGGTGGTTTTCGTCTAGTGCAGCTCTTGCTTACACAGCCTGGTGGACTTCTTTGAGAAGGTCACCAAAACAATGGATGAGGGCAAAATGTTTCACACTGCCTACCTTGACCTCACCAAGGCATTTGACACAATACCCCACTCAAGCATTGGTTGACAAACTCATGAGGTTAGGTGTAAACCTTTTTTATCTGGTGGATACCCAGCTGGATCACAAGAAGACCATTTTTAAGCACCTACATGCGTGTGTGTGTATGTGTATTTGCAAATGTATATATAAATGTGTGTCTATTTTACATATAATATACACATGTGCACACACACACATGCACAATATATATATATATATATATATATATATATATATATATATATATATATATATATATATATATATATATATATATATATATATATATATATATATACACATATATACAAGTGAACATACACACTGCCCCTTACAGTACTAATGGACAGATGCAGCTTCGAAATGCTTTATCCTAGGCATGGTCCAATTCAAATTACCTATGGTATGATCCCAGTCATTCTCATTATGGGTGATATGTAATTATCAACCAAGGGACATGTAAGGCCAGTCTATAACCAAATGAGATAGATTATTTCAAACACAAAAAAAGAAAATTAGCTAGATAAAATAGTCTGTATGAGAAGGTACCTAGAACTGAACAATAATCTTACATTTCTGATGCACATACATAAATGCAAAAAAAAAAAAAAAAATCACCAAAAATTTGCAATGCTTCAGAGATCCAAACACTCTCTCACCAACACAACTACAGCTACACTCTCTATTAACACTTCCCCTCACTAGTTTATGGAACACCCATTCCTACTAACTTCCAGTCAGCATAAAAAGCACAATGTGAGGAATGCTATAAAAAGGTGGCTAAATTACCAGCAAATCCCCCTTTCAGAACCCAGTACTGTATAGCACCAAAAGCCTACACTGGTTAGAACTAAACCCATCAACTAACCTATACAGAGCTTCTTCACACCTACTAACCTGCTTGTCCAGTACTAAATACCATTCTACTCAACTATGTTCATACTCCATCGCTAGGATTCAGGGAATAAAAACTATTTCTTTACATAGCCCTATCAAATCTGCAGGCCATTATCTATATTTAGACCGTGTTGCTAAGGCCTTATCTATATCCATCAGATCAATACCCTCCCTCCAGTCCTTTGAAACTATTCAAAAGTACTTAGCCAAAATCTGTCTCGTTTTTTGCCCAACCTCAGGATAATGATATTCCTAAATATAAACAACTCCATCATCATACCTTACACTTCCTGTCTCACCCTTTTCACTCACTTCCTACTTTGTCTAGATAAAAATGGACAACTACCCAGTTAGACTTTCCTGGTAGTCAGACGTCAGTAAACAAATATCATATTTGGCCTTGTCCTTACAAATGTTTCCCCTGCCTACACACCAATAATATAATATAATATAATATAATATAATATAATATAATATAATATAATATAATATAATGTAATGTAATATAATATAAAACTTGTGATTGCAACAGCTGCCCAACTGAAAACAAGAAAATTACACCCAGATAATGAAATCTTTGGACATAACTGGCCACCCACACTACAAGAAAAATCATCAGACTGAAAAAATATGAAAGCAATATTACTGGTCATTAACTACTTCATACCGCTCAACTATCCCTGATTTTGCCTCACATTATTAACCTTCTTCTTATAAAATGTTTTGAGTTTCTGGCAAATCCATGAAGATTACAGTCTAATGTCAAGCATTACTGTTTCATACTTAGTCTTTAGGAAATCCATGTTCAAAACCCCCGTTGTTCTCCTACTAACTTGAGTCAGGGCAATATTTAAAAGTTATACCTGATTTTGGACATGTAAAAACTCTGGTGGTCATTAGTCAAGTATAAACCTATGAATCTAGTAGTTATGTACCAAACATGGCACAACTATGCACTGAATGCATCATTAAACCTTATTTCTTCCTACAACTTATAGTTTCATAGTTTCATAGTATAGTACTAGGCTATCTGCCCTGGGGCATTTATAAGCCTAGCCATAGTGATGTGGCTTTTGCCACCCCATGAAATGGTACAAAAATGTACAGAATAAATCTAGAATACTGTGCCTCTGTCTAGTAGTGACACAATGAAGGTCCCCTTATATAATAGAATTAGTTTACTGTGCCCCTGTCTAGCAGTGACACAGATGTGACCCCTGGGGTAAACTTTCGATCTCCCATCCACTCATCAAGATTTCTCTTGAAGAGAGTCAGTGAGGGGCTCTGCCTAATATGAACTGGGATCATGTTCCAAAGCATGGGAAGCCTCTGGGTTATGAATCTATCCCTCCAGCATGTCCTATTCATACTTGTGCCGAGGTTTAAGTCTTTAGCTCTCATGGACCTGATGGATTTGGATTTTTTGAGGTGGAGAATGTCCATCAAATCCTGATTGGACATGGCCTTGTACGTCAGGCAGAGATCACCTCTGAGCAGGCGGTATGCTACTGAATAGAGCTGAAGTTTCTTTAGTCTGGCAGAATAAGACATATGTTGCAGACCCTTGATCCTTTCGGTGAGGTACTTTTGTGGTCTCTCCAGCTGTTGCAAGTGCCGGGTGAGGTACATACCAGATGGGGCATTGTACTTAATCATGGGTCTGATGAGGGAGGAATATAGGGGTACAATGACATCCTTGGATCTGGATGTGAATCCCTTCATGATGAGGTGTGCAAGATAGAATGTTTTTCTAACCACTTTGGCAACGTGGGTGTCAAATGAGAGGTCGCTGTCTACTTGGGTCCCTAGGTCTCAGATTACTTTTTCTGTACTCAGTGGGTTGCTGTCTATGTGATAATTTGTGGGTACTTTGTTTTTTCCAAAAGGGATGACTATACATTTGTTGGCATTTAGTTTAAGGCCGTGACTACGGCACCAGTTGTCCGTTTCAGTGAGGCCTTTTTGTAGGATGTGTGTGTCTGCTGGTGTATCGACTATGGCGCCTAGTTTGCAGTCATCTGCAAACTTTGTCAGCCACAGCCCTCCCATGTTTGCTTTAACATCTGAGAAATAAATGCCGAACAAGAGGGGTCCCAGGACAGATCCCTGTGGGACACCACTTGTGACTGGCTTTGAGTCTGACATTGCTCCAGCGATTTTAACTTTATGGGTTCTGTCCTTTAGCCAGTTTGCAACCCATCTAGTGACATAAGGGTTTACTTTTAAGCTGTTTAGCTTATCTATGATGCCTGAGTGGGGTATTGTGTCGAAGGCCTTAGCCAAGTCCAGGTATGCTGTATGGACTGCTTTGCCCTCATCAATGGCTCTAGTGACTGTTTGGAAAAAGTCAACCAGGTTTAAAAGGCAGGATCTGCCCTTCACAAAGCCGAACTGGGTGGGGTCAAGTGTCTGTAGGTCCCCTATGTCTCTGTTTATGAGTTCCATAATGATTCTTTCCATAGCTTTGCAGACCAGGCTAGTTAAGCTTATGGGGCGGTAGTTTCCAGGGTCTGTAGAGGCACCCCCCTTGTGGAGTGTGACCACTGTTGCTGTACGCCAGTGTACAGGTACATATCCCGAAGTAAGGCTAAGGTTAAATAACATTTTTATGTGTGGGTTTAGCTCCTCTTGGAGTTCACGTAACACGCACCCCGGGATACCGTCAGGTCCCATTGATGCTGTGTTTTTTGCTTTGTTTAGGGCAGTTCTCACTTGGACATCTGAGATGACAGGGAGATTACATTCAGCTGGGATAAGTATTTCTTCTTTTGGGGGTGAAGGAGGTGAGAAATTTGCACTGAACCTGTCAGCCAGAATGTTATCAATATCTGTTGGTTCAGTGCATTTTTTGTTGTTGTGAACCAACTCTAAGCATATCTGAAGGTTTCCGCCCAGGTTTCTAACATAGCTGAAGAAGGCTTTGTGGTTATCTTTAGTGTCCTTAGCAATTTTTCTCTCAAAGTTTGCCTTGGATGTTTTTATGAGAGAACGTAGTTTTCTGCTAATGTTGATCAGAGACGTCTTCCCTTCATGGGATTTCGCTCTGACGTGCAGTAGCTTCCTTCTTTTCTTATACAATTTGTTTATGGCTGAGGTCCACCAGACAGGATGCTTACATTTGGTGGAGAGGGACTTGGATTTGTTTGGGATTGCATGATCCATGCATTCTTGGATATGTCCATAGAAAGCATTTGTGAAGGATTCGGCATTGCGGGATGTGGTATCCACTGGCACAGTGGTCTTAAAGGATACCATCTCCGTCTTAAGAAGAGTGAAGTCTGCTTTTGAGAAGTTTTTCACTGTGGTCTTTTGTGCTGGGGGTGGAGGTGGGATATGTATATCCAGGGTGATTAGTTTGTGGTCAGATCTCACTAGTGAGGGGTATACTTCTGGTGTGGAGCATTTTGTCCCCATGTTTGTGATGATCAGGTCTAGTATATTATTTCCCCTAGTGGGAGAGGTGACTAGTTGTTCCAGTGCATTTGAATTTATGAATTCCAGGAACCTTTGGGCTAGGGCATCAGGGCTAGAATAATGTACCCAATCTATGTTTGGGTAGTTGAAGTCTCCCAGTATGATGGTATTTTGTGATACATTCATATCCTCCAATGTCTTCAGGAAGGCTGAGTGGGGTTCTTGAGATTGGGAGGGTGGTCTGTAACATGCTACCAGTTGTATAGCAGTTTTGCCTATGGTTAGTTGCACCTGTATGGTCTCTGATGCTTCATGTGTTGCTACTAACCTGGAGGTGTGGGTGTCCTTTATGAATATGGACAATCCCCCTCCCTTTGTGGTTCGGCCCGGGTTTTGGGGCCGAAAAGCATGATACGAGGTATAGCCTTGTAGCGCTGGGGTGCTCTCAGGAGCCTTGAACCAGGTTTCAGTTACTGTACAGACGTCGATGTTCTGCAAGCTGAGGAGTGCATCAAGTGCCTGCATCTTGAGATTTAGACTTCTGGCATTGAGCAGCATTACCCTTAGTTTTTTTCCATTTTAGTTTTCTAAGGAGGTGGGTTTGTCTTTTGAGCCTTGCCTAAAAAAGGCAGTATGGGGGTGGCAAGAGCCTTAGCCAATATCCGGAAGCCCAGTGGTGACAGGTGTAAGCCATCCCTTGCGAAGCAGCGTGGCTTGTCCAACATATCATCCCAGGCAGACAGACATTGGATACCCTTAGAATGACACCTCGAGCCAGTTGTTAAAGCTGATCATCTTGTCTTTGTATTGTGGTATCATTCTTGGTGAGGGCAAGATGCTGCTCAGGGTCAGGGTCATACCAGCCTGGGCTACATAATCAGAGAGCTTCTCTATGTCTCTTTTTATGTAGTCCAGGGAGGTACGTCTCAGGTCATTCACACCAGCATGGACAATGACGGAGTCATATTTGTACTTGCTTTGGAGTGACCTGAGTGCGTGTGTTATGTGGCAGATCCTAGCCCCCGATAGACAGCTCACCGTCACCTTCTCCTTGTTCAGCCTGGTCAGTGGGACATCAGTGTGTCTGACTATGGAGTCAGCTATTACTAGTGTATCAGGCAAGGTGTTTGGCCTTAAGGGCTGCGATTGGTCGACACACTGATTTATTGAAGTATGTGTTGCATGTGTTTTGTTTTGAGGTGGTGGATTTTTGGATGTCTGCTTTGGGAGCCTCTGTTGTTTTGGTAAGTTTTTTATTAGAGCCTCCGAGTATGTCTTTGTGTTTTTATGTGTTTGGTTTGCAGTTGTGGTAGGTCTATGTGGGACTGGGATTGTTGTGTGTGTGGTTGCCATCTCCTCCTGTCTGGTCATGCCAGCCCTGGGTTGAGAGAGTTCAGCCTCCAGTTTGGCTATATAGTTGCATCTCTCACATGTATTTGTGTTTGTTGGGAGGAGGAGAGGGTTGTCTGTGTACATGAGACAATTGTAGCATTGTCTCAAGATGCCCAGATTGTCCAGCTGAACTGGAGACGACGCCAGTAATCTACCACTCGACATGCTAGAACAGTATAAGGGAGTGGTATACCTTTAAGGGAAGTGGGTATTCACAGGGGTGGTAAATAGATGTAGTGCTTTACTTAGTACAAGAGTGCTTACTTAGTAGGGAAGTATTGAGAACAAGTGCTAGGCTTATAATACAGTGAGTAGTCTGGTTATACTAAGAGTAGAGCTTCCTTAAGGGAAAATTTGAAGAGCAGACTTGGCGGAGCCAGAAAAAGTTTAACCTTATTTAACCAGGTGCAAAGCCGTGCAAACGTGGATTTTAAACAGTGAACTACAAAAGAGCTAGGAATGGTCCCAAACAACCAATTACTACAGCTTCTTGTGCTGAGGTCACTTCCCCCAAGGACAGGTAGGCTGCTCAAGGCTCCCCACTCCCACTGGTGAGCAAAGAAACTTCCTTCTATCCAAGTAAGGTAATGGACAACACAGGAACTACACCACAGCCCAGAATACAGCAATGCCTGTAAACTGGTCTAAACTAGTCGAGGAAGGTGGGAAAACAAGGATTATTTTTTTTTGGTTTTTTTTGTAGAAACACACAGAAAATGCAGAGACAGTGATAAATTAGTTACACAGGCTAGCACACTTTAGTGGGCAGCCTCCACAGTTAAATTAAACAAACAAACAAGCAAACTTTCGATCAAATTCAACTAAAATGTAACTTTAAGTGCAGATTTTAAAATAATGCAGCAATCAGTTAAAAAACAGTTCAGGCTAGTTCAAGGTAAGCTACAGAAGCTATTTCAAGTGAAAAAAAGCAAAGATACTTAAATCCAGAAGCTAGTCGCTTTTTTGAGTTCCTTGCTGCTAGGACCACTCTGTAAACCCACGTGGAGCTTGTCTGAGCAGTATAGCCAGAAAAAAACGCCCAGAGGCAGATTTTAAACAGTGAACTACAAAAGAGCTAGGAATGGTCCCAAACAACCAATTACTACAGCTTCTTGTGCTGAGGTCACTTCCCCCAAGGACAGGTAAGCTGCTCAAGGCTCCCCACTCCCACTGGTGAGCAAAGAAACTTCCTTCTATCCAAGTAAGGTAATGGACAACACAGGAACTACACCACAGCCCAGAATACAGCAATGCTGTAAACTGGTCTAAACTAGTCGAGGAAGGCGGGAAAACAAGGATTATTTTTTTGTTTTTTTGGTAGAAACACACAGAAAATGCAGAGACAGTGATAAATTAGTTACACAGGCTAGCTCACTTTAGTGGGCAGCCTCCACAGTTAAATTAAACAAACAAACAAACAAGCATTCGATCAAATTCGACTAAAATGTAACTTTAAGTGCAGATTTTAAAATAATGCAGCAATCAGTTAAAAAACAGTTCAGGCTAGTTCAAGGTAAGCTACAGAAGCTATTTCAAGTGAAAAAAAAGCAAAGATACTTAAATCCAGAAGGTAGTCGCTTTTTTGAGTTCCTTGCTGCTAGGACCACTCTGTAAACCCACGTGGAGCTTGTCTGAGCAGTATAGCCAGAAAAAAACGCCCAGAGGCAGATTTTAAACAGTGAACTACAAAAGAGCTAGGAATGGTCCCAAACAACCAAAAAATAATCCTTGTTTTCCCGCCTTCCTCGACTAGTTTAGACCAGTTTACAGGCATTGCTGTATTCTGGGCTGTGGTGTAGTTCCTGTGTTGTCCATTACCTTACTTGGATAGAAGGAAGTTTCTTTGCTCACCAGTGGGAGTGGGGAGCCTTGAGCAGCCTACCTGTCCTTGGGGGAAGTGACCTCAGCACAAGAAGCTGTAGTAATTGGTTGTTTGGGACCATTGCTAGCTCTTTTGTAGTTCACTGTTTAAAATCCGCCTCTGGGCGTTTTTTTCTGGCTATACTGCTCAGACAAGCTCCACGTGGGTTTACAGAGTGGTCCTAGCAGCAAGGAACTCAAAAAAGCGACTACCTTCTGGATTTAAGTATCTTTGCTTTTTGCTCTAGCACCTCAAGAAGAAGAGGAAATAACTTGAGTTGAAAAGGACTAGAATGGAGTCCCACAGGGTTCGGTCCTGGGTCCTCTCCTGTTTGGTATCTACTTCTCTAAAGTTCAGGCCAACACAAAGGGATTCTGGCTGACAAAGTTCGCAGATGATTCCAAGTTAGGAGCTATTAACTTTCTAAGTAATGTTGACATCCTACAGATAAGCCTCACTGAGACCAACGACTGGTGTCAGAACCATGGCCTTAAGCTTAATCCCAAAAAATATGTCATCATCCGCTTTAGGAAAAACCCAATTCCCATGAATTACCACATTGATGGTAGTCCACTAAACACAGAAAGCGTTACCTATCCACGTAAACCTGTACGAATTGCAGAATGAGTCATTAATGGGCACATTGCAGGTGCTGCGAAGAGCACTTCTGGCTGACATCACAGACTGAAACAGTAATTTCATGAACTTTAATTGTACTTTGACTTAGGAATGGGGTCCATTCCCATCATGGTATTAGAAACCAAAAAGATTTGGAGAAATTAAAAAAATTAAATTAAGGCAGATATCCAATTGCCACTGCGCCCCTTTTGCTACCAGCAAGACCTAGGCCGACCTGTCCAGACCACTTTCAGAAGACTAGCTTTTACACCCTCCTGAGAAATGGCCACAAAGGGCACTAGTGACCTATCCAGGTAGCCTCAGGTGTCCCAGCAACAAAGCAACAGGTGTTGCAGCCCGAAGGTAAGGGTGGCCCCAACACCAGTTCTTGGCCTCACCACCACTTCTTTCACAACCTTCTCGGCAGAAGCATGGCACAATGTGAAAATCATTGCATGGTTTTGCTACAAACACAAACACAGCTGTATATTGGGCTGAAAAAGTTATCATGCACACTTCACTTCTGACAGGGTCCCTCCCTCCTTCTGTGTTATCAAGTCTTGTTAAACTGTCAATTATGCTCCAAATTCAAGACTTGACATAAATAATGAAAGACAATTTAAATAACCTCATTCATAAAAATGTACAACTAACCTGTAGCATCCTTTATTAGGCTTGTAAGCATGTACGAGAATGTTTCACTGGAGCCATCCATGTTCTTGTGTGAAGTGCACCATTGTTTCCTTTGAGACAGCAGGAAAACCTACCCAGTATCTGAGCAATAAAACATGGTCATAATAACATTCGCATACAGCACCTCAGCAAAACTAATTCTGAACTTATTGTCACTATCCACAAAAGGAAAAGACAATAAATATTGTATAAAAATACATAACTAATAAGCCACACTAACCTTCAGAAATTAATGTATCTTCTTATTAGGGCTAAAACCCTGCAGAGCAAAGCAAAAAGAACATGGTATACCTCCTAGAAAATCATACCACCAAGCAATCAGTTGAAAAATAGCTAGTTAGCAATGGAGATAACACTCCCACATTAAATACAAACACACAGTGAAATTACTGCACTCATAGCCCAGGAAAACTAGCAACATGTAAAGAATTAAACATATAATACAAAGCTTTACACTATATAAACCATGCAACATGGAAACAAGAAGTACAGCACATACTGCACATTTAAATTTCTCCAGTAATGAAACCAAACATGAAATTTCATCAATAACATGCAGTTTAAATCTAAATCTCCCATATAAATGTTCACTTACCTGTAATGTACAAGTGTGTAGTCTAAACAAGTCCCATTAATTCTTCGAACAGCCATCTCCCCAAGCTAACTCCTTCTCCAGCAGACTTACACACACTTTAAAGAACAGCTTAACCAGCATAATATTGCCATTATCTGCAAAACTAACTCCAAAATTCAAGTCACCTATAGCAAATAGTGACAGTCATTTATAATCCCATTGTCACCAACCAGAAATAATAAAATTCTTTAAAAAAGCTATTAATTTAATAAGAAATGCTGCACTAACCTCTTGTCCAACCTTCCCTTATGACTGTGAGTTCCACAACTGAATGGAATTTTGTAGAAAGTGACACACACCTCATAAAAAGAGCATACCCACCCCCAAACAATTAAGCCAAGCCTTGTCTCTCCACATTGATGCACCTAGACAATATCTGACTTTACTACTTTGGAATGAATGCATGAATACATTACACTGGTTAACACAGTCAGATAAATGCATATATTGAAATGCCTAAGACATTTTTTAACAGCTCAGAATTTAAATGTCTCATTCAATGAAATGAAAGTCAATAGCAAGCCAGAAACCAATGCACTTAGCACCTCATCAAGTTGGATATGACCATTTTCACCTCTGCTGGCACCCATTGTTTAACCCAGTATGTCAAAGATCAGAAACATTTAACAGAAAGCCAAGGATGACTGTAGCAATTATACAATAATTAACATGCAAAACCAATTGACTCAGGCTTCTCTTACTACAAACTGAAAATTATGTAAGTATTTTTTTATATAATTAGTCAATGTTGTAGTTAATGTAATAAAATACAAGAAACTAAATTTTGCAGTGCAGACTGACATCTGGCCAAAATGATAATAAATGTATCTATACAGTTGTAAGAGCCCTATTTATAGACTTGTAAAATACTTGGAATAGATGTGAAAAAATAATTTCAATGAAAATCAGGGGAGCCACAAATAATAGCTGCCAAGAGGAAAGCTGAGAAACAGAGGCTGGCATGAGAGGAAACATATTATTTGCAATGACATGCTTTATAAAGCAAGACAGCATGGATTTGTGTTGATAATGGCTGCCCTGAATGCACATATCAGGATAGACAGAATAGGATATGAGGACTGCCTGGGTCCACATGGGTGGGGCAGTAAGAATACAGATGGAGAGGCCACTCTAGACTTCTATCTGGCAAATGACTTCATAGTATCAGACTTCTTTCTACTAAGGAAAGGACAATGGCATACAATCAGTGACTGTAAATGCAACCCCAGTGAAACAGTAAGCCCACAGTAATAAACACTGGTTTCCACAATTAGTTGCAAGCAGTGGTCAAACAAGGAATCTACGGTCAACAGAGACCAGGCTGAAGATCTAGAAGATGACTGGAGAGAAATCACAACAGTTCTAGGAAATGCTTAGTACTCTAGCACCTCAAGAAGAAGAGGAAATAACTTGAGTTGAAAAGGACTAGAATGGAGTCCCACAGGGTTCGGTCCTGGGTCCTCTCCTGTTTGGTATCTACTTCTCTAAAGTTCAGGCCAACACAAAGGGATTCTGGCTGACAAAGTTTGCAGATGATTCCAAGTTAGGAGCTATTAACTTTCTAAGTAATGTTGACATCCTACAGATAAGCCTCACTGAGACCAACGACTGGTGTCAGAACCATGGCCTTAAGCTTAATCCCAAAAAATATGTCATCATCCGCTTTAGGAAAAACCCAATTCCCATGAATTACCACATTGATGGTAGTCCACTGAACACAGAAGGTGTTACCTATCCACGTAAACCTGTACGAATTGCAGAATGAGTCATTAATGGGCACATTGCAGGTGCTGCGAAGAGCACTTCTGGCTGACATCAACGACTGAAACAGTAATTTCATGAACTTTAATTGTACTTTGACTTAGGAATGGTGTCCATTCCCATCATGGTATTAGAAACCAAAAAGATTTGGAGAAATTAAAAAAATTAAATTAAGGCAGATATCCAATTGCCACTACACCCCTTTTGCTACCAGCAAGATCTAGGCCGACCTGTCCAGACAACTTTCAGAAGACTAGCTTTTACACCCTCCTGAGAAATGGCCACAAAGGGCACTAGTGACCTATCCAGGTAGCCTCAGGTGTCCCAGCAACAAAGCAACAGGTGTTGCAGCCCGAAGGTAAGGGTGGCCCCAACACCAGTTCTTGGCCTCACCACCACTTCTTTCACAACCTTCTCGGCAGAAGCATGGCACAATGTGAAAATCATTGCATGGTTTTGCTACAAACACAAACACAGCTGTATATTGGGCTGAAAAAGTTATCATGCACACTTCACTTCTGACAGGGTCCCTCCCTCCTTCTGTGTTATCAAGTCTTGTTAAACTGTCAATCCTAAGTATATAAGTAAAGGAGAGAAGACAGTAGAAGAAGACAATACAAAAAATTTACAATATACATGCTTAGCTCAGTCTCTCTAACCACTTCCCAATGACAAAAATAGGTCAAAATATTGCTGTCTTAGATCACTTTACCAGAGCTGGCAGCACTTACTAAAATGGATAATGCAAATGGCACTACTCACTATCCTAGGAATCTCTTGTCAGATGTCTACTTTCTGCACGGAAGCATCTTACTGCCTTAGCATGGGCTCTTCAAATTTCATTAACAGAAAGAACAATAAAACCTTGCACACCATGCTGAACCCTGCATTCAGATCTACCCGAAGTATCCATGGCTACTCACTCAGATCCACCTGTAGAGCAATAAAAAAGCCCCATGTGCACATATGTATGTTTGTGGCTCACAGGCTGAGCAACGCAGAGCTGCATAACAGAAATACTATACACCCCTAGTGCTGCACCACAACACTAAGAAAGGATATAGCACTGCATCTTGGTGCTGCAGGTGTATACATGCACTATATACAAACAATCTCACATGCTTTGTGATCACAGTACCATGTATGTCTGCTTATAGCATATATTAGCAGCATTATTTAGAAACAGTGACATTAGTTAGCTTCATTAGCATAAATACCATATTAATTGGACCTTATTAGAACACTCATCATTAGCAGGCATTTTTGTTTCATTCTGTGATTACAGTTGGGAGGTACGCTAAGCAAAATAGGCAAACATGACAGGTAGTAAGGTGTTGGATTTATCAAAACATGCTCCAAAAAAAAAAAACAAACCCGAAAGAAAATAATGACTTGACCGACCCGCAATTTACATGCGCTGTGCATGACCGGTACAAGGATTTACATTTTTCTTAATATATTCCACAGCAGGAGGGGCCTTAGGTCAACTGGATGCCCTACGCAAAAGGGCTCCATGGTGCCCCCACCACACTACTCAGTGCCCCCATCCTAGACTACCTACACCAAATAAACACTGGAAAAGCACCCCTGCTAGAGCGGTACCCCAGGCAGCCACCTAGTTGGCCTCTGCCTAAGGCTGGCTATGTTCAACAGTAAAGCTTTGGATAGAGCCAACAGATGTTGCTTTCCCTTGCTGTTCCGTGTCAGTATTTTTTGCAACCTTTATTGCGATTGTGTGTACTAACAGGAAAGGAATGCAATATCTGTAGATATCCGAAGTTATGCTGTTGAAAATTTGAGGAAATTTAAATCCAGAAGTGGCCTTGCACATCCCACAATGGACATGCACTACTCAAAATGTAAAATGATGCGTGCTAGTAGTTATGAATTGCAATTGTCTTGCATGTAACAGCATGTGAAAATATAGAGCTTTAAAATTATACATGACCCTATATAATGCCGTACAACAAGAGCACTGGTATGACGGAGCAGAAAATGCCATTTCTGTAAAGATGCATATTGTTCCCATGGCTGCCACATTTTGTCAACTGCATTTGGCTACTAACTTTTAGTTATGTACTTACCATAACTTCGGATGTATGGGATCCATCTCGCCTACATTCACAACATATGGGTTCGGAGCCAATCCATCGGCTCCGACTCGGCAACTAATACACTAGCACGAAGTCTCTCATTGGCTGGGCTACTCCCTATCCCAGGATGCACTACACCTGCTTCCCCAGATCTTGTTTGTTCGCTTTCATACACCCATGCAAACACAGAAAAATTAGTAGTCACTATAACCAACTAAAGTTCTTCAAGAAAGATCTCCAAGAAAAAAGGGACTACAGCTCCTCTAAATCCGAATGGAAGGGGGAAGGAGGGTGGGTACTTATGAATGTGAGATGGATCCCATACATCCGAAGTTATGGTAAGTACATAACTAAAAGATGTAATGGGATCCTATCTCGCCTACATTCACAACATATGGGACAGCGTCCCTAGCACCTACATCCCGGGTGGCTCATTGGAACACACTCCTGAGAACTGTGGAACCAAAGGAAGCTCTGCCTCGAGAAACCACATCCAATTTGTAATGAGAAATGAAAGTGTGGAGAAGTCCAGGTTGCCGCACAAATATCATCTATTGATAACTTGGAGTGAAAAGCTACGGAAGTAGCCATTGCCCTGGTAGAATGAGCCTTGACTGGAAAGGGAAGGTCTTTGTTAGCCTGTGAATAAATAAAAATGATACAATCTTTAATCCATTTAGATATGGAGGTTTTGTTACTGGTTGACCCAATCTGTTCACTGCAAAGGAAACAAACAATTGATTTGATTTCCGCGTTTGAGCGTTCTATTCAAATAAAAGCAGTTGTCTATGTACGTCCAATTGATGCAAAGTATATTCTGCGTTATTAGAGAATTCTGGGAAAAAGACAGGTAGTTCTATAGTTTGTTGCATACAGAAAGAGGAGGCCACTTTTGGTATAAATGCAGGGTTTAATTTCAATGAAACTCTATGCTTGTGAAAAATCAAATAGGGAGGATCAGAACAAAGAGCTTGAAGTTCTGAAACTCGCCTAGCAGATGTTATGGCTACTTTAAAGGACGTTTTCCAAGACAGAAATTTTAAATCACAAGTAGCAGCTGGTTCAAAAGGACGGGCAGTTAGGGCAGCAAGAACCATATTCAAATCCCAAGGGGGGACAGGCTGAGATAAAGGAGGCCTAAGGAGCCAAGCCCCTTTAAGGAAAGCCTTACAAAGTTTGTGAGACATCAATGAAGGTTCAAAAGAAGCATGAAAATTAGAGATCGCTGCTAACTGAACCTTAATGGTAGAAACTGAAGAGCCCAACTGAAAAAGGGAGGCCAGAAAATTCAGAACCTCCGATACTGGTGCAGTGAGAGGATCTATACCCCATTCTTGAGCCCAGAAGGCAAACCTTTTCCATTTACTGGAATAAAGTTTGATGGTGGAAGGTTTATGAGAAGAAGACAGTATGTGGACCACGTCCGGCGAAAGAACATTGTCTCGGACTAAGGATGGAAGTGGAGTAACCATGCTGCCAACTTCAGGGACCTGAGAGACGGATGAAGCCGTCCTGACTGATGAGTCAACAGGTCTGGCGCCGGATCCAAAAACCATGGACCTTCTATCGCATGCCTCTGTAGGAAAGGAAACCAAACTTGACGAGGCCAGTGCGGGGCAATCAAAATCATCTCGCTCTCCATGTAAATGGCCTTCTGTATCACCCTCGGTAGGAGGGAATGGAGGAAGGCGTAGAGAAGACCGGGGCCAAACGTGAGTCAGAGCGTCCCTGGGAATCTGTCCCTGAGAAGGAACAGTGTGAAGAACTCTCTGCATTTCATTGTGAGGGCTGGCAAACAGGTCGCAGCAAGGAAGACCCCATCTGTCGAAGATTTTCGCAGCTATACTCTGGTTGAGGGACCACTCGTGGGGTAAAAGAATGGTCCTGCTTAATCTGTCCGCAATCACATTGGACTTCCCGGTATGTCGTTGCCATTAGAAAGCGGTTGGTAGCTACCGCCCAGTGCCAAAGTCTCATGGCTTCTCTGCATAGTGGGTAAGACCTGGTTCCACCTTGCTTGTTTATGTACCACACCACCGACATGTTGTCGGATAGGATAGTAATCGGGCCCTGTGGGAGAGCGTGATGGAGAGCTTGGAGTACCAATAGTACCGCTCTCATCTCCAGGACACTGATATGCAAATGCGTTTCCTGGATCTGCCATGTGCCTTGGACCGACCTGTCCAGGTAATGACCCCCCCACCCTACCTGGGAGGCGTCCATAGTCACAGTGGCAATGGGACGTTGAGGTATAAAGGGTCGCCCCTGGTCGAGATTTGATTGGAGAAGCCACCAATGCAGATCTTGACGGCAACTTTCCGTGATTATGATTAAGTGGTTCAAGGGAAGTTCCTGATAGGACCATTGAACCGACAGTAGCCATTGTAAAATTCGCATGTGAAGTCTGGCCAAGGTAACTAAAAGTATGGTCGACGCCATCGAGCCCAACAGTTGTAGGATCCGATGGGCCGGGGCTCTTTGTAGGGGGAGACAGGATTTGACTTGATCTTGTAAGACCTGAATTCTTGCTGCCGGTAAATAGGCGCATTCTTTTGTGTCTAAGTCTCGCCTATGAAAGTAATACGCTGAGATGGCTGTAGTACAGATTTTTGCAAATTGAGCGTGATCCCCAAGAAACGGCCCAAGGTGAACGTGGCTCTGAGCGCTTGGAGTAGTAGATGCTCGGAGGTGGCAGTAAGGAGCCAGTTGTCTAGATAAGGAAACACCTGGAATCCCAGACTTCTCAGGTGAGCAGTTACCACTGCCAGACACTTGGTGAACACCCTGGGGGCTGTGGTGAGACCAAAAGGCAGTGCTCGAATTGAAAATGACTGGCTCGAGGCGAGGCGTAAATGTCTCCTGGACTCTTGAGCTATGGGAATGTGATAGTAAGCATCCTGGAGATCTATGGAGCACATCCATGCATCTTTTCCAGCAAAGGAAGAATAGATTGAAGAGTGACCATTCGAATTTGGACTTCTTTCTGAAACGATTCAATGAACTGAGGTCCAAAATGGGCCTGAAGTCCCCTGTCTTTTGGTACCAAAATAATTTTGAGTAAGTTCCTGATCCGATCTGGTCGATGGGGACAGGCTGGATGGCTCTTTTTTCTAGCAGCTTTGAAACCTCTAATGCTGCTTGATCCCGCTGACTGGGTGGTACGTCCGGGATTTCCCTTAAAGAAAGGGGGGGTTTGTTGAAGGGAATGATATATCCTCCGGTAATAATGCGAAGCACCCACTGATCGCTTGTTATGGATCCCCAAGCTTGTGGGTGCGCAGCAAAGCGACCCCCGACTGGCTCCGGAGTTGCACAGTCGGGCAACAACTCAGGAACGCTGGTTGTATGAAGAACCACGAAAGGAATCGCGATCTCCAGAGTTACGGGGGCCTCTGCCACCTCTGGGGTGGCGTCTTCCAAAATCCCCCCCCCCCCTGCCTCTGGAGGGGGAATCACTGGGTGGAGTAGGGAAAGACTTCTGAGATTTTTTAAACCACATTTTCCCTCCTCTCCCGGCCTTGGGGTAAGGCCTAGAAGGAGCGGAAAATTGGGCCCCAACGGCAGTCAAAGTCTTGCCCTCCTGCTCGCACCGAGTTAGTGTGTCCTTCACCTTGGGTCCAAACAAAGATGACCCATCAAAGGCGTCGGCGAAGGAAGACTTGAAAGCCTCCGTGAGCGAACACAAGCGTAACCAGGCTTGTCTCCTGAGGGCAACGCCTGTTCCTGCTCTACTCGCCTTCCGCATACGAAATGAGCCTCATGGACGAGTTAACAATAGAAAAGAGGGTAGTCATCTGTGCGCCAACAGTCGGGGCCAGAGCCTCAGGTAGATTACCAACAAGAGAGTCATTTAGCTCTTTGAGAAGATCCCTTTGGAGCCTCGTAAAATGACATAAGTAGTTCAGTGACCGTAAGGTAAAGGCCGCTGAGCACAGGGTACGCTTCCGTACCTATCCATACTCCTAGAATCCTTATTAGGAGGATGAATAGCGTCGAAGCCTCTGCCACGTCCTGCTGTGTGGCAGAAGCCACCACCAAAGCATCTACAGGCACACCCTTTGTGAGAAACTCCTTCTTGGGGGGGGGCTGACAAAAATTTATTGGGCCTCGCAGGCACCGGTTCCACAGAATCAGGGTGTTCCCACACCCTTGAGAAACCAAATCAAGGAGTTCATCGAAGGCGGAGACACCCAGGAGGCGGAAGGCTGGGCCCCAAAGGCCTTGAGGAAGACTGACTCCTCAGCTGAAGGGGTTTTGGCTTGCCAGTCACATCTCTGTCTCAGAATCTCCAAGATATCTGAGAAGGAGATATCATCCGAAGATGATTTGGGGACCCTTCTGCGTCATCGAGGTCAGTATCCGATGTAATAGACTCATCTTGGGAGTCTACATGCTTCCTCTTACACAATTTCTTCCGTGGGGGTTCGTCCGAAGCAGTTTGGATGGACCACCGGAAGAAGGATGGGGGTATCCTCAGGCCCTGGGGCCCGCTGCGGGGCTGCAATACAACAGAGGCACCAGTCTCCAAATCTAGGGACGGTGAGGTAGAATCTTGCTGAACCGGCAAAGGCATGGCCAGCGTGCTCCTCATGGCCTCAAAGGCCGGACCTCCAGAATCCAAGGAGGTCACTGGTCTAGAGGCCACGATGGCACTGGGAATTCCAGCAGCCGATGCTCCGAGAGGAAGACTAGGCACAAGCACCCAATCCCAAAGTATTCCCCTCGGGCCCGGCTGAAGAGGTGCAGTACCAAACCCTGAACCGGAGGACAGGGTAGGAAGCACAGTCGAACCGAGACCTCGAAGGGTCTCTGCTCCGACCGTATGGCTCGCTTTGCTCCACCACCACCGACTCCAACGGCTCCGAGGAGGTTGGAGGAGGAATCGAATGTGTTGGAGGATCGGCTCGAAGTTAACTGTGCTGGAGCCGAGACCAATTTAGTAAACACTGGAGATTGGAATAGCCTCTGTAAAACCCTGTCCAGGTCCGAATCTGAAAGTCTCGATGATTTAGAGGAGGTACACAATCGAAGACTTTCCTCTCGGCTCGAGAGAAGGGGACCGGCTCGAAATGGCTCCAATGTTATCGCCGCCCGACTCCACCACAGCATGGACCACCATCGGCACCGAAGGAGCCTTCTCCGAGCCGAGGGGAAGAGTCTGAGCTGCACACTTCCACCGGCTCGAAGCCATTGGAACCGATGGAGGTGATTCACCTCGATACTCAACCTGCGGCTCCGAAGCAATGGAGCCGAGGTAGGAGGTATCGAGGCAGACTCGACCCTCGGCCCAAGTCAGTGGAGCCGAGGAAGAAGAGGTCAATTTAGTCTTTTAGAAGTCGGCTCCGGCGGACTTGTCGGAGCCGACGATCTTTCTTTGGAAGCAACAGGTAAATCTAAGGCTTCTTCAAAGAAGGCTTGATAAGCCCTTTCAATATTAATTTGTTCTTGCGTTCTTGAAGAACTCTAGATGAGAACGCATGACAGGCGCTACAAGTCTCTTGCAGATGTTTCGCCCCAAGCAATAAACACATACTGAATGACTGTCTGTAATGGACATTTTGTATTTGCAGTGCATTTTTAAAACCTGACTTTTGTTCCTTAGACATGATACAGGCCACAACAAGTACAACTCTAAGGAAAAATACTCTACACAACAAGAATAGCCCTACACACAAAATGCCAACTGAAAAGCGAGACACACTGGTAGCAGTACTGGTGAAGTTTACCTCACAAAAATTTGAAACAAATTAAACGGACCAAAGCCCTCTAATTTAAATGGGCTTTGCCCAAAAGACAACTAACCAAAAGTTAATAAACTTAAAGCAGTCAAAAGGTAGGGCAAAGGCCCTCTAACTTAAACGGGCCTTGCCCGACTGACAAATTAAATTTTTAGGAAACAAGCACTCAACAAAAAAACTATAAGAACTAGTAAGAAATAGCTGTTAAAACAGCTGTTTGGTTAATATAGACAAAAATTCCCTAGGTCAAGGACCAAAAGGTAAAAAGAACCACTTAGCTCCAGCCAAGTCGAGACCACGTCCAGCTTGTTAAGCGGCAAATGAGATCTGGGGAAGCAGGTGTAGTGCATCCTGGGATAGGGAGTAGCCCAGCCAATGAGAGACTTCGTGCTAGTGTATTAGTTGCCGAGTCGGAGCCGATGGATCGGCTCCGAACCCATATGTTGTGAATGTAGGCGAGATAGGATCCCATTACATCCAAGTATTACACTTTTCAGCATTTGAAGGTACTACTTAAAATAGTATTTACTTCAAAAAACAATGTCAAAACAAGTACAGAGCATCATATGAAAGCAGGGAACTGATGAGCTGAGTGCTTTATTGCTGAGGGAAGTAAAACAGGACTGGAATACAGGTTTTTAACATTTTTAAAGAAACTTGATGCCATGGGTAGTGTTTGTTAGGATGACATTATTGATGTCACAAACTGGGAGGTGATTCATGAGTGGGTGGCAGTGTTTCATCTTTGGTCCAAAGCAGAACTAGGATTTTAGAAATGAGATAGTGCCCCCTTTAATTGGAAAATCCCAGGCCCAGATGCAGTACCTAACTTTTGGCTGAAATTATTAAGATCTTTGCATGAAGATTTAGCTATGAGTAAGAACTATTTATATGTGCACCCCAAATAGACACCAACCTGGTTAACAACAGGAGAAACAATGCTCTTAAGAGTGAACCTGCAAACTACCCTAAAAATTACAGATGAATAACTTGCCTTCTGACGACATATAAGCTATACACTGGACTTGATGCTGACAGAGTTTATAGTCATTTAGAAGAAAACTCAACTATGGCAGTAGAACAAAAGGGCAATAAAAGAAAGTCCTATGGAACAAAGGATCGTTTGTTGTTAAATAAAGTCATAGTGGAGAACTTTAAAAAGGGGAAGAATCTAAGTATAGCATGGATTGCCTGCAAAAATCCATTTGATAGTATCCCACATTCATGGATAAAAGTGCTTAAAAATATATAAGATACCTCCTCGGCTGATCGACTACATTACAGTGACCATGAAGCAGTGACAGACCACTTTGCAATTAAGCCATAATAAAGGACAAATTGTTATCCTAGGGATAAAAATTCAAAGGGAGATATTCCACATTGACTCTTTGTCACAGCTGCTATTCTGCCTTGCCCTTATCCCATTAAGTTGTCTACTTAACAGCTTAGGCCATGGCTATAATTTGGCACCTAGAAAACAACAAAGTGTGAAGACTTCTCATCTTCTCTTTGTCAATGATTTAAACCTGTATAGCTCATCAGATGAGGAACTGAAAGCACAACTGCAAGTTGTCAAAACTTTTTCAGATGATATAAGAATTTCATTTGGTCTTGATAAATGTGCAAAAGCAACTTTTAAATCAGGAAAACTGCAGCATCGGGAAAACATCAGTTTGGGAAAAGAATGTGATATAAAAGAACTTGAGCAAGATGGAGTGTATAAATACTTGGGAATTGATGAAGGATCAACAATAAAACATGAACAAATGTGAATAAAACTTAGTAAGGAATACTTTAGAAGGCTTAAATTAATTCTGAAAACAGCACTGACATCTAGGAACAAAATCCAAGCTATAAACCAATTTGCTCTTCCTGTCCCAACTTTCAGTTTTGGAGTGATTGACTGGCCCCAAAACATGTTTGGATAGATTAGATAGGAAAACAAGAAGGATGCTTCATGCTCACCAAATCTCTTTTGGCTTCTCTTGGTTAAGGATCGCCACAGTTGATCACCGGTCCGCTAAAGATTGGCAGTGGATTTTTACAGTGTCAAGTTGCTAGCCCAATCTTCAGAGAAGGCATACCCATGCACCTACCTGCATGTCTTTTAAAATTCACTTGACCATGGGGAGGACATGCAGAATTCGCAAATAAGTTATTCTAGCTGAGAATCAAACTGGAGAACCTCTTGCTGTGAGGCGACAATGCTAACCGCTGCACCACCATGGTCAATTACCATGATTATATATTCTCCGTTCTGAAGGAGGGCTGGGCCTCCTTGAAACTGATTACATGTATATATCTGCAATTGTGGGACTCCACACATATCTGCTGACCTCACAAGACCCAAATGTAGTGAAAGTTTTAAAACAAGAGGAGAATAAATCTAAGATGCTTCTCTGCTTAATCTGGCAGAAGCATATCGGCATCAAGCGTGAATGGAAATCATACCTGAAGTAGATAAAAATCTGGCAGCAACTGAATGTGGCAAAAAAACAAAAGAAAGAATATAAGGAACAGGACCAGATGAGAAGACAAGAAATTAAAAAAGACTAAATAATGAGACACATTTGAGTTTCAGGCATATATCCTTCATAAAAATGCCTGCAATTGCATAACCTATTATTCTATCAAAGACGACCATAAATGGATACAAATATCTGTTTTGAACTGTAGCAAGCCCATTTTATATTTTTGACAAAAGGGCTACAGTTATATTATGATACATTGGATACAGTAAATAGTTCAGAGATTCTTACATGATCACAAATGTAAGAAAAATTTATAACACGAAAAAAGAAGTGTTTGAAACTTTAGCAAGCCCTTTGCCAGAAATGTACAATGAGCTTGCTAAAATTAGATTCCAAAACTATAAGCCTTTCAGTGTAATTGACATGACAAGATTACCTCTCAACCATGCAGATTTTCACCTCATATGTCTGGTCTCGTTCTCATACAGTTATTGGTTTTCTGGCAAATCAAGGAGTACTGAAGGGACTAAATAATAATAGACATTTGGGTTTCAGGCTGCACACCCTTCATAAAAATGCATGCTAATACATAACCTGTTATTCAGAATGACCAGAAATGGTTAAAAAACGAAAGGAAACAGAAGAGATCTGTTTGTTACTGTAGCAAGCCCATTTTACACGTCTTGCAAAGCATTTGCTACAGCTATGCTCTGACACATTAATGCAGAGCTTTAGCGCTTCTTACACGAATACAAATATTAAAAAAAAAACAATGGAAATGATCTGTTTGTAACTTTAGCAAGCCCTTTGCCAGGCATGTAAAATGAACTTGCTATAGTAATATTCCAAAACTGTAAGCACTTCTGGCATGACCAGATTACACCTTAACCGTCCAGATTTTCTTCTCGTATGTGTGGTCTAACTTTCTTGGTAAAACTGTTTGTTTTCTGGCAAATCAACTAGCAATGAAGGGACTAAATAATCACAGACATCTGAGTCACAAGCTGCACACCCATCATAAAAATGCATGCTAATGCATAACCTGTTATTCAACATAAACGGATAAAAATGCAGTTATCTGTGTCCAACTGTAGCAAGGCCGTTTTACATTTCTGGCAAAGGACTTGCTACAGTTCCATTCTGATACATTGGATAAGTAAGCATTTTGGCGCCTCGGTGCTTCCTTCATGACTGCAAATATTGAAATAAAAAAGAATGAAATGATCGTTTTGTAACTGTAGCAGAACATTTTATATTGGTGGCAAAAGGCTTGCTACAGTTACATTTTGATACATTGGATACAGTAAGCGCTGTAGCACTTCTTACATGAACTCAAATGCTAAAAATAAGATGGTAACAATCTGTAACTGTAGCAGTCCCTTTGCTAAAAATGTAAAATTACTTGCTACAGTTACATTGTGATGTTCTAAACATTTCAGTGCTTCTGACATTAACTCAAAGGCAGGAAAAGTATATTTTACAACTGTTGCGACTCAACATAAATGTAACAAGTCCAACCTGATTGCTGCAAATGTACTGATATGCTGAAAGCCTGGGACTTAAAAACACTCTTAGTTCTTATTGAAAATCACTAGGAACTATAACATCCAAGTCTACATTTATGCACAGGAAACAAAACAGGAATGGGAGAGGGTATACAAAGGAAAGTAATACTAGGGTCGGACCTGACTGTGATGTCACAAAACGGGAGTAGTTTGAAAAAAATGGGTGGCAACATTTACATTTCGGTCCGAAGAGATGAGTGGCAACATTTACATTTCGGTCCGAAGCAAGGAACACAGTTTAGAAACAAGCCAGTGCCACTTTAACATTGCGTCTTTCGGCTTTTCCCAGTTAGGGGTCGCCACAGCGGAACTCCGGTCTGCTAATGATTGGCAGTAGAGTTTTACATGCTGGCTTGCCGAGCCTAACACACAACCTTCAACAAAGGAACACCCATTCACGCCTGTCGTCACACAGAAGACGCTCTAACTGAGAATCGAATGGGCAACGTCTAACTGTGAGGCGACAACGCTACTGCAGCACCCCTTTAACATTGTTGTCTTTTATTTGCCGAACCTGGGTGTAACCTGTAAGACACATATTGCACCTTTCAACAATACCTTTTGTTGACTGGAGCTTCCTGCATGTTTGATCACCTTGTACCTTGCTGGTGGTTTTCCATGTGAATGGAAACCCCTGTCTTATGTATTACATACAGTCATCCCTCTCTGTAAAAGAGGAGCAACTGCAGACCCTGGAAAGCTACAGTCATCCCTCTCCATAAAAGAGGAGTGACTACAGACCCTGGAAATTATCTCCCCATTAGCCTGACAAGTCTGATATGGCCATGGAGCACATCATCATGGATTTAATTAACAAGGATATAGGGAATCTCCAAACTCTAGATCCCATGCAATTTGGTGTTGTGAAAGGTAGATCATGCTCAACCCGGTTGACTTCTTTGAGTCAGTCACCAGAGTGGTGGATGAAGGTAAGGCAGTTCATACAGCCTACCTCGATCTGGCTAAGGCCTTTGATACCATTCCTCACTCAGGAATTATTGACAAACTCAAAAAACTAGGCATCAACCCCTATATCTTTAAGTGGGTTGCAAATTGGCTCACAGATAGAACACACACATTGAAAGTAGTGGACTCCAAGTCAGACTGCTGACCAGTCATGAGTGGAGTCCCACAGGGATCGGTCCTGGGTTCTCTCCTGTTTGGCATCTACTTCTCATAAGTCCAGGCCAACACGGAGAGACTCTGGCTGACCAAATTCACAGATGACTGCAAATTGGGAGCCATTATTAACTCCACAAGTGATGCAGACATCCTACAGTAAGTCCTCACTGAGACCAATGACTGTTGTAGAAACCATGGCCTTAAGCTTAATGCCAAAAATGCTTCATCACCTTTGGGAAAAACTCAGTTCCCACTAATTACCACATTGATGGGAGCCCACTGAACACTGAAGGAGTTATAAGAGATCTATGGACACAGGTTGACAGCAACTTCTCCTTTGATTACCACATTGCCACTGTGGTGAGAAAGTCCTTCTATGTGGCACATCTCATTACTAAGGGTTTTCCATCCAGGAATAAAGAGGTCATCATTTCTCTCTACTACTCCCTCATTAGACCAATCCTAGAGTATAATGCCCCATTTGGCATGTACCTCACTAGACACCTGCAGCAGGGGTCTATATTAGATTCTCAAAAGCCGACAATGTCGAATCTGACATTGTCGACACGAGAATAGTGAAACTGCCGAACATCAAACAAGTAAACGCAAATCTCCGTAAGGGAAGATTTCCATTTACTTCAATGTAGTGCAGTCTCAGAGTTGACATATTTAAGTAGCGGGGGTGTGGGGGGTGCAAGGGGGCTTGCCCCCTCCCTACACCGTTTAGTTTTTTTTTCTGAACATTCGATGTTTTAACAGTTCGATCACTAAAGGTCAACCTTTAGTGATTTGAACTGTTAAATATTCAATGTTCTTATATAGACCCTGCAGCAGCTGGGGAGGCCACAGAAGCACCTCATGAAGAGGATCCTAGGCCTTAAACACATTTCCTACATGGACAAACTCAAAAAAACTCCAGGTATTCTCTGTCTCATATTGTGTACTAAAAGGTGATCTCTGGCTTACAAAGCCATGTCTGACCCAGCCCTGTTAGAAATGCTACATCTAAGGAAATCCCAATCCCTCCACACCACATGATCCAGAGGCCTCAACCTCATTACCACAATCAATAGAACATGCTGGAGGGACAGGTTCATAATCCAGAGACTGCCCATTCTCTGGAATAGACTTCCCATACATGTCAAGCAGAGCACCTCACTAGCCCCCTTCAAGAGAAATCTTGATGAGTGGATGGGAAATAGAAAATTCACCTTGGGGATCAATCCAGTTGCTCTACTTGGTAGAAGCACTGGGAACTAATGGCGGGCGGCACAATGTCAGGGCACTTCTATGGACTAGGCTTGTAAAGAACCCAGGGCCATTATCCTAGTATACACTTATGAACCTACGAACCTTCTGGAAGATGCTAACATTACCTGCAATTTACTGTTGTACCAAAGGTATAAGATGTAAAATTTCTGTTAAAGCCCAAATTATGATATTTACACAGTTTGCTCAGATTAACACCCTTCCATAGTCCTTACTGTTGCCCACTATTCATGGTGATACTTATATCAAAGGTTGAAATGGCATTTTTGATATCTGCAGTTTTTGCTCTGTATGCCACTCTTCAGCAGGCAGAATGCTGTCCATCAGTAAGGTAGATGGCCCATTTCACCCTGCTTGAGCTCTTACAGCTATGCAAAACACACACCACCATGAACACCCACAACAAAGCCTGTAATATTTTATAGACACAGAAATAAAACATGGCTGGCACAACAGATTTCTATCCCAAGGAATCCTACACTTACTGACTAGACCTCCTATGCATGTAAAACAATGCTACACATGGTCTGTATTCAGTAATATTCTGGATGAATAGCTGGGAATTCATAAATCCTCTCTGGGTTATATAACATGGCGCTTCTTGACCATGGAGTTTAGCTGACTTACTCAGCGCTCAAGCTTAGCTGGCTATGCTTATAAATGGTCTTTTGAACTGCATGCCTAGTACATACCTATTGACTTATCAACATAATATATAATTACCAAGTACATTACAAATGTCCATGCTGCATACAGAATATATATGCCGATAAAAACATCAGTTTATTGATGAATATATTGTTATAATCCATTTCATTTGGATGTCATTACTGCATAGTTTAGCTTTACACACTGTACTATTTTTCTTTTTCAGAAAACACCCTACTGTGTTTTTTCCGGCCTGTAAGAGTACCAACTATATACACACATAACAAGGTACCTGTAAACAAACATTTAATTGTTTACTTTAATAAGTAATGAAAACAACAAATAGATGTGTGCTGTACTCTCCAAGGTACCATGAATTAAACTTAACCTCTGAGTCAAATCATTTAATTTATTGTCCCTTATTTCTTTATTCAACTGTTTGTTTATCTGCTTGTTTACCAATTAATTTCAGTTTGATACTGATGTGAGCAGGATGTGGACATACCCTTTTGAATCACAACCTGAGCTCCATGGTGCAAGACACAAACAGAAAATTGTAAACAGAATAAAGAATTATACGACTTTCTGAAAGAATGTCAAACAGTTTGGCAAAATGCAGAAGTGGAATTCAAGCAAGATGATAGCTGAAAAAAATATAAGAAATGGAAATTAGGTCAAACTATAACTACCAGTTTGCATGTAAGAATGGCATTATAGCTCACGTCTGAAATATTTGCATGTACATACATATGTAACATGTATAAATATTAATAAATGGTTTAACAGAGTGGCTATGTTAAGTATAGATGGATCTCTCCATTTTTAATTACTTTTTTAGTTTTATATGCAAATGTGTTCTTAAAAATAATGAATGTGTATTACAGATGTCTTACATTGTTGTGATTTATCGGCAGATTGTCACTTTGCAATAAAATGTCACACTTGCTTCTATTTGGAATTTACACTGTCTGACCGTAAGCCCGTTAAATTATATCTATCTATGCATAGATATGATGGTTATATAACAGTCAATTAAATCAAATAATGACTTGACATGGAACTTGTGTGTCTGCTTGTTTATTTATTTTGTAAAATAAATGAAACTACAATTTCACATGGAATATGAGTGGGTTTAACTGCTTAACTTAGAATTAGAGGCCGGCCGTGGTGATGTCACATTTGGGGGAGGAAAGTGGTTAGAAAAAGCACCTGAACTGCCAGGCCTTGATGATGTGATTAAATAGGGAACTTGAAGGAAATCTGATCAAGATTGCTCCCAAAATCATGTGTTGTGCATAGATCACATGGACACACTTGAAGAGCAGTGGAGGGAGAGCAAGCATGGTACCCATTCTGGCTCACAAACTGGATGCAGCTGATGACGAGATACTAGACAATGGAATCAGACTCAGAGGACCAGGATGATGACCAAGACAGAGACAATAATTTTGTAATGCTGCCATGATGTTTTCCATATTCAAATATTAATAGTCTAGGCACAATAAGTGCAGACATCCCATATTGTTGTCAACTCCTTTGATATAATGTTATAATGTACACTGCACATATGACATCATATGTGGCTTTATCTTGCTTCTGATGATACACATTACCAAATGACATGTGGTAACCATTATTATTTATGTGATCATGCTGTCGTTACTGGATACATCTGTTATCTAGGTGGGTGCTCTGGTCTGTAGACCCTTATTGATACAACCAAAGTGAAAGAGCTTCATACCTTCTAACTCTGCTCTTGACTAAAGGACCATCCCTGAATGAAGACTAAGGACAACAGGCAAATAACTCCAGCCTCCTCAATTAAGAAGTAAAGCTACTTGCTGTCCTATACCAGAGCCCTGTACCTTGGGAAGCAATAAACTTTATACCTTCTAACTCTGCTCTTGACTAAAGGACCATCCCTGAATAAAGACTAAGGACAACAGGCAAATAACTCCAGCCTCCTCAATTAAGAAGTAAAGCTACTTGCTGTCCTATACCAGAGCCCTGTACCTTGGGAAGCAATAAACTTCATACCTTCTAACTCTGCTCTTGACTAAAGGACCATCCCTGAATGAAGACTAAGGACAACAGGCAAATAACTCCAGCCTCCTCAATTAAGAAGTAAAGCTACTTGCTGTCCTATACCAGAGCCCTGTACCTTGGGAAGCAATAAAGTACGTGTTTCCCCAACCAAAGTAGTAAAACTGATACTTTCTGAAATGTGTTTTGTTATTTTTCCTATATGTATTAAAAGTTCTGCTACCTAGCCAGGTTACCCAGCAGCCGTACCCCTTCCTAGCCCTGCATTTCTCGTTATCTTGCCCTTGCTAACCCTTTCTTTAACTGCAAAGTGCCCCTTCCTCTCTTGATAAAATAGCTAACTCTGTTCTTAGTCACTCCCTCACCCTGAATAACTCCTACACTCTTGTCTTTTCCTTCCAGGCCAGCTCTCTCCACTAGTCCTGCCTTATATTCTCACCCTTTTCTGTCCCCCTGCTACATCTCCCAAGTATAGCTCGGCTGTACAAGACTGCCTACATACCACTTAGTCTACTAGCTGCACTCCTCAACTTCTGCCCTTTTGCTTCCCCTCTTTTCCACCACCTCAGATAATTTTAACCAACACTCACCTTTACTTCCAGTAAGGTGAATTCCAGTAGCCTGCTGCTCACTGATTGTTTCTCAGACTCCCTCAACCTTCCTGTCTGAACCCGCTCCGTTCGCCCTGCGGGCTCACTCCGCTCCCCTACCCTGCCCCCAAATCCCACCCGCCCCTAGCACTCCTACATTTATTCCTCAATCTCTCCTCCCCCTTGTTCCAATTAACCAATTAGCTCTTCTCCCCGCCTTACAACTACACTTAATCCACCCAGTCTAAATTACCCAACTTCTGCCTCTCCTTTCCACTCCTCCTACCCAAACTCCTCAATTCTCCTCTCATACATTTCCTCTATCACCTCTCTCGCAATACTCCTACTTCCCAAACATCTTACTACTTCATCCCTGCCTCCTTCATACAACTTCAGATAAACAACTTCTCTCCATACTTTCATTACTCAACTCTAACATACTCTTTACTTCAACTGGCACTCCCTTCTCTCCCACTTTATACAACCATGGTTTTCTCAATCCTCCAACAACTTAAAGTACCCTGTTCCCTCCTTCTCTTTCTGATTCCTTTATCCTTTATCAGCTCTTACTCTTCCTTTGCTTATGCAATCCCCCCAAGAAAAATAACTTCCCCCTCAAACTCCCTTCACCATAACTCTTTCTCTCACTTCCATTCTATCTCTTCGTTTCTTATCCCACCCAATCAACTTTATCTGTTCCACTACAAAATACTATCCACTACTGCTACTACATTTACACACAAATTAACCTTATATCCAACTGAACCCTCTATCTCTATACCAACATTTCTCAAGTCTTTCCTACTCAATATTATATTTTTAGCCGGAGATATCCACCCCAATCCTGGCCCCATTCTCTTTGACAACAACAATCACCCAACTCCTTCTCCCCCACCCCCAAACATATTAAAAATCTTTACCCTGAACTCCCAAAGTCTCAACAACAAAGTCCACCTCTTCCACGCCTGGTTAACCCACAACCAACCAGACATCTTAGCCATTTCAGAGACTTGGCTTAAACCCCATATTTCTGATTCAGAAATACTTCCCCCTGGATACCACATTATTAGAAATGACCGACCTATAAAAAAAGGTGGAGGCTCTGCCATAGTTTACTCTAAATCACTAACTGTAATTCCCCTCCAAATTCCAGTTCCTCAATTTGAAAATACTGAACTTACAGCTGGACTACTGAAACTAAATAGACACAAAAATATCTGTATTATTGCCCTATATCTCTCTCCTGGAAATAATATCCCCATCCCTGAAGACATTCTCCAATGGGCTTCTACTAAAGTTAACTACGAAACATACATCTTAGGTGATGTAAATATCGACTGGAATAAAGTTAACTCTCTCTCCCCCTCCTTTGCCATCAACCTTTATAACTTCACCCAAACAATCCAGCATATAACTAGACACAACAAAACTAATCCCCCAGGTTCATCTATTGACTGGATCCTAGTCTCCAATCCAAACAAAATCACTAATTCTGGAACAATTCCAGACACCATTAGTGATCACCTGCCAGCCTTCATTCATCGCACTACCAACTCTTCCCCTCACCAACATCAATACATCCTAACTCGTAATCTTAGTAACTTTAACCCTACAACCTTCTCAAACCTTTTCAAACAAATGAACTGGCAAGACCTTAGAACTCTCCCTCTTGATGCTGCTATCGACCACTTCAATTCTGTTTTCTTAGATACACGTAACTCTCTCGCCCCTATCAGAAATAAAAGGGTAAAAATAAATACAGCTCCTTGGTTATCTAAACTTACTAAACAAATTATGCATCAAAGGGATAAACTATGGAAACTGTTCCAAAACAACAAACTGCCCAACACCTTGCTCCAATATAAGCAACTACGTAACCAAGTAAAACAACAAATTACCAAGGACAAAATAATCCTATTACTCTAACCTCCAATCTAACAATAACAACAACCCCAAAAAATTCTGGAACTCAAACTCTCTCCTTAATCCCAGTTCCAAAAATAATCCCAGTCCTGACCCAAATAAATCTGACCAAGAATTATGCTCAGAATTTAACTCTTTCTTCTTACAAACAATATCTGACCTAACTAAGACCTTCCCTACCAATATCCCTTCTGTTCCCCTTCATTCTCCTTCCAATTCCTCCGATAACCCTCCCCTTAGATTTGAGCTCAAACCTGTCTCTACTAACTTCATAAAAAAACTTCTATCTAAACTAAAACCCTGCTCTAATGCCCCTAACAATAATCCCTCCTCCTTTCTAAAATGTGCTGCAGATGGGATAGCACTCCCGATCAGCACCATTATTAACAGATCTATTAACGAATCTTACGTCCCCAAATGATGGCGCTCAGCTTATATCCTTCCACTGCACAAAGGAAGCAAGAATACCAACATCTCAAACTTTCGCCCCATTGCTCTACTCTCACCTATCTCTAAAATCTTAGAAAAGTGTGTCCACTCCCAACTTATGCCTTTTTTAACCCAAAACCATCTTCTAACACCTACCCAACATGGCTTTCGTTCTGGTCATAGCACTACTACTGCTCTATTATCCTACCTAGAAACTATCAATCAAGCCCGAGACTCAGGTCACCTGGTCTCTACTGTCTTGCTTGATCTCTCTAAAGCCTTCGACACTGTTTCTCATAATCATCTTCTCCTTCAACTATCAAACCTGCATCTATCTCCTAATTCTCTATCCTGGTTCTCTAGCTACTTATCTGATATGTCTCAGGCAGTCAAATGAAAAAACTCCATCTCCTCCTTCCTACCCACCCCAACAGATGTACCACAGGGATCCATCCTGGGACCCATGCTCTTTAATATTTTTATTAATAACTATCATTCTGCTATCCCCGATGCCAAAATTATTCAATACGCAGATGATTCAACCATAGTCTGCTCTGCCACAAACAGCTCTGAACTGCTTCTGAAAACCCAAGCTGCCTTCTCAACCACTGAAAACTGGATGCATAAAAACCACCTCTCCCTTAATGCTAACAAATCCAAAATTCTCCTCTTCTCCCCTAGAAAATCTTACTCCTTCAATAAAGATGCTTTCAAAGTCCTTAGCAACTCTAAATCCACTATTGAAGTTGTTCCCTCTGCAAAACTCCTCGGTGTTACAGTTGACGAATTCCTAAAGTTCGACATACACATTCAACAAAATATTTAAAAAAAACATCAAAAACTAGGCATGCTATACAGGAATAATCGCTTTCTCTCTCTCACCACAAGGCACACTCTGGCCACTACCTACCTTTTGCCCTCTTTACTTTATGGAGCCCCACTCTTAACCAACTTGTCATACTCCAGAACCTCCAACCTAGAAAGCTGCTATAACAAAATCTCTAAATTTGCGTCAGACTGTAAAAACTCCACCCATTATTGCCTTTCCCTTCAATCTCTAAATTGGCTAGAACTACCAAACTACCTAACCTATCTGCAGCTCACAACAGCACACAAACTTATATTTCAGCCATCTAACTGTCCTGCTCTAGCTAATACCCTTCCTCCCTACACCCCTAAGAGATCTCTCAGATCTGAACATCAAAATCTGATTGCTATCTACAAACCTAAAAGTCCTGCTGGCCAACTTCTCCTCTCTTTCATTATCGGTAAGGCTTGGAACTCTCTCCCTTCCTCTCTAAGAACAATATCAAGCACTGAAAATGTAAAAACTCTGCTTTTCAAACATCTGTCCACTAAGTGGAAATGTACCTGCTTTCACCCTACCTAAAACTATTCAAAAACTCACAAATATCCTACCTAGAGTGTAAAAAGGTGAGGCTGTCCTTTAGTCCACCCCAACTAAAAACTATCCAAGTACATATTCATACCACATGGAGTGCTCCATTGCACTCAAAATGTCCCAAAGAATTATCTTCATACCGCTTCATGTAAATATTGTAAATAGATTTCTTAACTCTCTTCTCTATGTGCTTATATAATGCATTTTCTCAAACTACTCTATAGGAATACCTTTACAAATGTATAACCTTCTAAGAATGTGCTCATGTGCTCAAATAATGCTTTGTCTTAATTTACCCTATAAGAACAGCTTATGATTGTATAACCTTTTACAATAACCTTAGTGAAGTAGTATTTGACTTTGTTGCAATAATGAATGTTTCTATTGTACAAACTGATCACCTCAATGTATCATTCATATTTTATATTTCTGTATTTTGTATTTGTACATCTGGAGCTTTTCTCCCTGGGCCTCCACTGAAAACGGGTCTCAGGGCCCAGTGGACTTCCCCGGTAATCAAACTGGAAATAAATAATAATAAATAAATATGTGCATCTGTTTACTTATTTATGTATGTATAAAGTTGTACTGACTAGTTCTAATTAAAAACAAAAAAAATCTGTCTAGTGTATAGGAATATACATGCAAAAAAAGCCATTAACTTCTTGTGATTTCATGACATTTCAGTCATAACTGAAGGCATACCTCTCAATTTTATAGTACAGACAGAAAAGCCTTGCCAAAAACATTGAATTGGCTAAAGTAGTTACCAAAGTTCAAGATAAAAGAGTAGACAACAATAACTTTACTCAAAAGTGTTATACGACTCCATATGACTTGAAGATGACTAGTTATTCCCCAGGAAATACCCTCTACCACATAGCCCACCACTGTTACTAAAGCATGGGTCCTCATTGCTCTCTCCAGTGGTAGGTCACACCTACTAAACCCAGTGGACTACCTGGAAAAGGCCACTTGAGCCATGCATGATGGGCAAAAAAGGTGCATACTGCCTACCTCGACCTGGTAAAGGCATTCAACACATTACTTCACTTAGGTATTATAGATAAACTCAAAAATTTAGACATAAATCTCTATGTAACTGGATAGATAGTCAAATGGCTTATGGATAGGACACAAAGTTAGGGTGGGGGAATCCACCTCCACCAATAGGCCTGTTACTAGTGGTGTTCCACAGAACTAAGCACTTAGGGCTCTCCTGTTTGGAATACACTTCTCTGAATTCATAGCAAAAAATGCGCAAACTTGCACACAGAGACACCCATGCTTCGATCATCCCCGACCATAATCCAATGCATAAAAAAACTCGCCCAGAACTTGGAATGCTTTAGTGATCCAAAAACTTTCTCACCAACACAACTAAAGCTACACTGGCTACTACTTAGCACCTCCCCTCACTAGTTTATGGATCATAGGTTCATACGTAGGTACTAGGCTATCAACCCTGGTGCCTATACAAGACCAGCCAAAAAGATACCCTGGCTTTTGCAATCCAAGAAAATTATTTTTCTATGCCACTGTTGAGCAGAGCCACAGAAGTGATTCCCAGGGTGAATCACCCATTTTACTAACTCCCAGGCAGCACAAAAAGCAAAATTTGAGCAGTGCTATAACAAAGTGGCTAAATTTGCAGCAAATACTCCTTTCAGGACCCACTACTGTATTGCGCTGAAAGCCTAAATTGTTTAGAACTAACCCATCAACTAACATCTACAGAGCTACTTCCCACATACAACATTAGTCAGAATTCATCTGCTTGTCTAGCACTGCTTCTTCTTTCGGCTTTTCCCGGTTAGGGGTCGCCACAGTGAATCACCTGTCCGCTCATGATTGGCAGTGGAGTTTTACAGTGTCGAGTTGCCAGCCCGGCACCCAACCTTCCACAGAAGACACGCACACACACACACACACACACACACACACACACACACACACACACACACACACGCGCACGTGCACACACACACACACACACACACACACACACACACACACACACACACACACACACACACACACACATACACTGGAGAACCCCTTGCTGTGAGGTGGCAATGCTAACCACTGAATACCATTTTATACAACTATGTTCATACTCCATCACTATGATGCAGTGAGGAAAAAACCTTTCTGTTCACAACCCTTCAAATCTGCAGGGCATGATCTATATTTATACCATGTTTCTAAGGCCTGGGACTCCTTAACTATATCCATCAGATCAATATGTTCCCTCCAGTCCAATAAAACTATTTTGAAATAGTTCTTAGCCAAAATCTGTCCCTGTTTTTGTTCAGCCTCAGGATATCAATATTTCTAAATATGAACAAGTTCCGATTCATACCTTACACCTCTTTACTCCCTCTTTTGACTCACTTCCTAACTTTATCTTGATATGTAATAACTTATTTCCCTAATTTCATATTGCAATTCCTGTATGTATTATACTAGTTTACCTTTTACTTCTAAAAACTGTCTAAAATTTCCCTAATAATTAAATTATTATACAAGTTGTCTTTGTTTTAACTAATTTTGTCATATTATGTCCAATTTGGTATAATTATTTAAACTGTAGATGTTTTGTTTTATTGTCAAGGCTTTTAAAATTGTTTTGAAAATGTTTTTGAAATGCTGTGGAACTTTTCTCCCTGGGCCTCCAATAAAAATGGACACCTACCCAGTTAGACTTTGCCAGTAGTCACATGTCAGTAAACAAATATCATGCTTGATCTCCTCCTTACAAATGTTTCCTGTGCCTACACCCCACTAATATAATATTATACAATATAATCTAATCTAATATAATATTATATAATATAATGCATAATATAATATATGAAACTCGTGATTGCACCAAGAGCCAACATGAGAACGAAGAAAAAAATTACACCCAGTTAAAGAAATCTGTGGAAATAACTGACCACCTACACCACAGCAGAAATCATCAGACTGAAAAATATGAAAGCAATATTACTGGTCATTAACTACTTCATTCTGCCCAACTATCTCTGATTTTGCCTCATATTAGTACCCTTCTCCTTATATAAATGTTTTCATTTTCTGGCAAATCACTGACTATTACAGTCAGTCCGTGATGTCAGGCATTACAGTTTCATACTTGTTAGTCTTTAGGAAATCCATGTTGTTCAAAATCCAGTTATTCTCCTACTAACATGAATTAGGGTAATATTTCAAAGTTATTCTTGATTTTGGACTTGTAATGACTATGGTGGTCATTAGTCTATTCAAAACCTATGAATCTACTAGTTATGCATAAAACATGGCACAGCTATACACTGAATGCCTCATTCATACTTATTTCTTAGGTTCATAGGTTCGTACTAGGCTATCTGCCAAGTCATTTTGTAATTGGTTTGGTGAAAAATAGGAGTATCCAGTTTAGATTATTCTGTTACAACTATAGCAGCAATTGGAGAGACCTCAGAGGTTTCTAACAAAGAAGATCAAGGGACTCCAGCATCTGCCTTACACACACCAACTAAAGTCCCCGTCACTATACTATGTATTGTATATCTTTCTTAGGGGAGACTTATACTTGGCATACAAAGAAACCTCCAACCTAAACCTAATGTACTTGCTGCATATCCGTAAATCAAATGGGAACAGAGCTATCTCTTCCAGGGACATAAATATGGCCTAATAGGGTGTGCTGGAGGGACAGATTCATCTCCCAGCAACTGCCGCATCTTTGGAATAGAATGCCAATTCATGTGAGCCAGAGCACTTCTATGACACCTCTATGATACTGTTCAAAATGAACCTGGATGAGTGGACAGGGCACCGTAAATTCTTACTGGGATAGTGCCCACAACCCTCCTGGACATGGGCAGTCATTACTAAATACAGTCCCTGGGTATTGACTACAGTATCTCTGTTATTACATTGGGATGAAATGTCTAGTCTTGAAATTAATAAACAGAAAGCCAGCAGCTCTAAAACACAATTCAGGTTTATTGAAAATCCAGGTAAGCGCTTTTGGCTGTAACACCAGCCTTCAACAGACAATAAGACAAATGCACCACACCTTTTTTATACAAAATCCAGTGTATAAATAATTAACAATTAATCAATTAGAATTTACATATAAAATATAAACATATAAAACCATGCAATATATTTGTTGTTGTCTTTGGAATCTTTGGCAATTTTATTTTCGTAACTAGCATTGGAGGATTTTATGAGGGATCTCAGTTTCTTACTGAGGCTGGTAAGGAAGTTTTTTGCATCCTGGGATTTTCCTCTTTTCTGCAACAGTTTCTCCCTTTTGTTGTAAAGTTTGTTTATGGCAGGGGACCACCAGATTTGCTTCTTTTTTTTGGATGAGAGCATCTTGGTTATATTTGGGATGACATCAACATTAATTCCCACCTCTATGTCTGTTGAACAAATGTACGTTCTGTCAAAGGCAGAGGAACTATATGTGTGTGTGTGTGTGTGTATATATATATATATATATATATATATATATATATATATATATATATATATATATATATATATATATGGGTCTACTTTGTTTCACCTAACTTCCAGTTCACTGACTTTCATTTCACTGACCCCATTTCACTGAAATTTCATTTCACTGACACTTCATTTCACTGACAGTTCATTTGACTGACAAGTATTATTAGCAAGAAAATGGAATATGCCCCCTTCCCCACTGTAGTGCAACCCTGGAGTTAGAATATATAGTTGGGGGGGTGGGGGGCGCAGCCCCCCACTTCCTTTCATATGATATTGTTAAGTTTTGATATAATATTGCTTAGTAAAAGAAAAGTAAGTGGGGGGCTGCACCCCCCACACCCCCTGTTGTGGGGGGCTGCACTCCCCACACCCCCCAACTATATATTCTAACTCCAGGGTCGCACTACAGTGGGGAAGGGGGCATATTCCATTTTCTTGCTAATAATACTTGTCAGTCAAATGAACTGTCAGTGAAATGAAGTGTCAGTGAAATGAAATTTCAGTCATTTGGTCTCAGTGAAATGGGAGTCAGTGAATTGGAAGTTAGGTGAAACAAAGTAGACCCATATATATATATATATATATATATATATATATATATATATATATATATATATATATATATATATCTGGGTCTAATTCGGTAGACTGAATTTACACTTACCTGAATTGTGGATTCTGCAGACAAAACTGAACTTTCAATAAACTGAACCAGAAGATTATAGGTTCATAGGATGATACTAGGCTATTGGCCCAGAAGTATAGGCTTCCTTGAAACTGCTAACATGTATAGATCTGCAGTTGTGGGACTGCATACACATCAGTTGATCTCATCAGATCCAAACAGTCTTGAAAGTTTTAAAGCATGAGGAGACGAAGTCTAAGATCACCACTCTGCTCAGTTTAGCAGACTTATTCAATTGGCAAGCAGGAATGGATATCAAACCAGAAGTTGACAAAAATCATACAGTAACTGTGAATGGGCAAAAAAGCAAAAGCAGGAATGTAGGAAGGATCAGATTAGAAGAAAAAAATTTGGAAAAGCTGTACATATAGTAAGTATAGAGATCTCATGGAACAACATCATATTGATAAGGATTTGACACAGGAATGGATAAGGGGACACAATTTGAAACCAAAGGATGAAAGGTCAGTAATAGCAGCCCAGGATAGTGGACTACATACACATTAGTTTACAAAGTCCATGAACGTGTGGGAGAGACAGACAAATGTAGGCTCTGTAAAAAAAGAATTGCAATGAGTTTCATACCTTATTGCTGGGTGTGATACACTTATGGCAGAGGGCCTGTATACCAATAGACAATAGCATGGCATGATTGTTCCACTGAGGATTGTTCAAACAATACAGTACAAAAGTAGCGAAGATGCATTGTAAACATGAACCACAAAGTATTACAGAGAATGATGGAGTGTACATCAGAGTGGCTCACTTATTGCCAACAGGCTCCCACATGCTCAGTCTGCCCTACACGCACGCAGACCAGCGCAAACAGTGTTAAACATCTGCCAACACGCTCCCACATGCTCAGTCTGCCTTACATGCACGCACACTGCCCTACTCGCGCCTCATGGCGTGCACACGTGCGCATGCACGCCCAGCAAGAAACTTTGGTGTAAGTAACAGTGTACACCTTCCATTTCTTGACTTTCCCAGACTTATCTTGTGGCACTCCTCTTTCCCTGATCTGTATCTGTCATCTGTCATGTTACACTGACCTCCAATGAACTGCATTTCTTTCTACCATTCCCCCCTGTGATGTCATCTATCTCCTACTCTATTCCTCCCCCTTATGTATCTCTTACACTACTCAGACTGTGCTCATTTGCTATGTGACTGTGGGATTCAGTATCCTAACCCTCATTTACATCAGATTGCCTACTAATGCTTAGTTACATCTCTTAGACTCAGCTTCCCCCCTTAGCAACCACTACACGGTGGCCATGTTGTTTTTAGTCTGCTGGTCCCTGCATTGTCATTCCATGTATTGCATAAAACCCACATTTGTGGGTTTATAACCTTCATTTTTATGTTTTATGCAGCGCAGCCCATTTGCGCGGGGCTGCGCTGCATTTAAACATATATATATATTTTTATTATTTTTGCAACAGGTTACCTTGCCAATGGCCACATATTTGGCCATTGGCATGCTGCCTGACACATATGCACCCTTTATTTGGAGCTGACATGGCTCCATTGTGGAGTTTGCAGAAATGTACTCAGTTGTCAACTGAGTACATTTCTGCAGCTAAAACAGCTCTTACACGGGCTGCTTTGCACTTCGTGGATCGTTAATCCACCTCATTTGCATGCCTTTGGGCTGCAAGTCAGGTGATTAGCATTTCCACGCCCACTCCGTGTAAGAGACGTTTTAGCTGGTCTCTTACACGGACTTCAGGGCTGTTCCTGGATCGCGAAGGCTGCATGGAGTCTTACACTACTCTTAGACTCCATGCAAGCCTTCGTGAATCCTGCCCCATGTCTTCATGTGAGACCTGTGTGTCTGCTTGCTTTTTTATTTTTTAAATAAATGAAATCACAATTTCACATACTATGTGTATGTCTGTTTACTTATTTATGTATGTATGTATGAAATAATGTCAGTTAAAATTGTACTGGCCAGTTCTACAGTAAACTCTCACTTAACCAGCACCTATCGGGATTGGTAGGTGCTGTATAACTGTAGTTTCTGGTTGCTTGAGAGTTACTATTAAAAACAGGCCTGACTAATACTGTACCCTATAATATTTGTTTGGTTTGACTTGCTCTCAGTGCTCTCTCTCTAATGTGGGAGGAAACTGGAGCACCCAGAGGAAACCCACATGAATGAAGGGAGGACAGGCAGACTCCACACAGAAGGCACCCCAGGCGAGAATAACCTTTGAGGGAAATTGGTTAGGCTTAATAGGTAAAGAAGGGAAGTTAGGCTAGTACTTACCTATGAAGATCTAATAATTCATTAGTATGTCTTTTAGGTTGGCATAATGGTTAAGATATTTGCCTTACAGACACAAGATACAAGGTATGATTCTCACATGGGTTAATTGGTTAAGCTTAAAATGGCCCACAAAGCCAGTTATGCTACTACTAATCTATGAACCTATGTACCACGGTGGTGAGAAAAGTCTTCTACATTGTGCAACTTATAAGTAAGGGCAAGGCATCCAGATCTAAGGCGATCATAGCCTCACTATACTCAGCTCTCATTAGACCAATAATCGAGTACAATGCATCCTTTGGCATGTACCAACAGCTAGACTGGCCACACAAGTTACTCACTAAAAGAATACGGGGTGTAAATAACATGTCCTCTGTGGACCACATCAAAGCCCTGTACCGTGTCTCTTACAGGCTACCCTACAAGGCATTCTCCCATCCAGTCCTGATTAATTCGATACATTGAACAAGCAAACAGCACTGGAATTACCTGATCGAAGGATTTAAACCTCATCTGTGACATAAGCAAAACATGTTGGAGGAACAGGTATGCCTCTCAAAGACTACCTCTTTGTTGGAACATCCTTCCCATTCATGCCAAACAGAGCTCTTCCCTAATCCCATTCAAATGCAATTTGGACCAATAGAAGGGTAACTGTAAATTCACCCAGAGCTTGTCACCTGTGGACTTTACTGACAGGAGCAGCTTGTAGATGCCCCAAGGCAGAGGCATATACCAAAATCGTTCTAGTCCTATGACACTGATAATTAAAAAAATTGGGGCATGAATGGCTAGGCTTAAAAAGGTTCTTTGGCCATTAGCTAAGTAACGTCTTATGATTCAAAGAGTTTTTTTTATAGAGTTTTTGTATGGAGATGTTGCATTATTCTTCTAACTAGATTACCCCTCAGAGCTCAACAATATTTTAGACAGTCTTTGTGTGCAAGCTCCCTACATGACAAGCTTATGGTCACAAAATTGAAAATGACAGTAGCTGGGAGCAGATTAAGCTTCTTGAATGCAACTGAAATAAGGCAAAATTAAATATCTGTCTGTGGCAAGATTCCTAGACATTATGCATACTGCATGGGGGCAGTACACAGGGAGTAGCCATTAAAACCATATACATACCCATCTATGAATATAGTGACATTATAATTTAAATTTGTAAGTATATTAGTACAGGTGGTATATTTCAGTCAACCAAGAACTCCTATCACTGTAGTGTCATAGGAATCAGTGGTGCACTAAATTCCAAATCAGATGACATACGTATCTACAAAGACATTCAGCTATAGCTTTGAAACCCCAATACTATACTAGGCTTTGAGAGCAAAAACCATTATATCATATCCTCAGGAAGAACTAGATGAGCACAATGAAGAACGGTAACTCCACGGGCCCAAATAACATCCCCGGAAGTTTTACTAGTGCTGTACAATATTCTCTACTATAGAGTTTGTTTATCAGCTATGACAAAGATCCAAAGTGGTTCCTATTCAAATGGAGGGTCTACTGCTTCCTTTAGCAAGTACCAAACCATTAGTGTAATCAGTAAAATTTGCATGGTAGAAGAGGAAAATTGTACTTGTTCAGATAGGAATGGGTGGCCTTTTGCATCCGGACAATAATCATTATGTAATTATGAGATAATATGACACTGGAAAAAATGGTATCGTGGTGTATCAATAAATACACATTAATGACAATAAAAAATGTCAATGAACCCAGACAGTGAAATGAGCAATGATATTTGGTCATTAACAATATGGGTCAGTTTTGCACCCCACCAACTTTAATGTCCTCTAGCCTCAAATCAGACCACGAATCGTAATTCTTAAATTCTTAGTGCAAGAAATCTGAACAAAGCCTAAAATAATGTGTGACAATGGCACATAAATGCGGGTTGTATTTTAAATTTTGTAATTATAAATTTAGAAAAGTCATGCAGTAACAGAGTTTTGCAGTAACACGTTTCTGAAGGATACAAAGTCAGAAATTCTAATCTATAGCATTAATTAGTGACTTCAGCCCACACACAATGTTTGACGACCAAATAAAAAATGTGAATCAAAGATCTGGACATTCTGCTAAAATCTAGACAGTTGAGAGATATGCCCTAAATCATTCACATTCTGCATAAGATTGAAGTCTGAATCAGCTTTGAATACATCAGTATTCAGAAATTATGCAAATCTTTATCTACTAAAACTGAGTGATGGACTGGCTGATTTCAGAAGCCCCTTCCATCTCGGAAATCCCAGCATACATCTCAAGTGTCCAGACATTAGCAGGATGTCTAGCTATTTTGCCTTATAGCTTTGCTCTGTTCCACATAATATTTGTGGTTTTCTGACAGATCAATGAGGACTGAATTCACTAAACAAAACACATTTGAGTTTCATATTTCAAGTTATTCAGAAAATGCATGCTAATGCAAAACCTTGTGGTCTAGCAAATGTCTAACTTTATAACAGTAACCTTTGAAATGCATACCTATTTTTGGGCCTTTGATCCCCCCACCCCATGCTTTGTACAGATTTGTTATTCTAAGATATTGAGAGGTATGAACCCCACTGCTTATGTGACATCCTTAACTGGCAAATTCTAAGCACATGTAATTAGTTGCACAGATGCATCTATCTCCCTCAGAAATTATTACAATGCCAGATTCAACAATATTCCCCTGTAGCAGACCCCTAATATAAACAGGTTCTATAATAAAATAAAAAAAATGACTGCATGGAAAACCAAACAAAAAATAAATAAAACAACTTTCAAGATACAAAAATGCTTTTCTTAAACTGAACAAGGTACTCCAGACCCCAATTAAATCAAAAAGCCAAAGATGAGATAACAACAGCCACCCAGTTGAAGGATAACAGGGCATTCTTTAACTAGGTTCTAAACCTCAGAAAAATGCTGTGTACTTAATAGCAAATGATACTACATACTCAGACCCAGATGCATTACAGTACAGTTTCAAAGATAAGTATTAGGCTAGCTGCTGTCATAGCCCATTTTAAACCTAGCCAATTTACCTTTCAAAATGTGAGAAATAAACACTGTACCTTTACCACTATACCAACCCACACATCAAAACCTTTATTGAGAGTAGAAGTTGATTGCTAACAGCTGTGGTTGAGGTTATGCTTACCTGACTGTACAGTCAGGTAATTGTGGAAACATTTAAGTGACATGGTTCCTTTCTTCCTTGAGAGGGGCATGGAGATATGTCTGGCAGAATGCGAATTTAGCAGCAGATAGTAGCCAATGTTAACGCAATGGGAGGACATAGCAGGATATATGACCAGGTGTGCCATAGGGCAACAAATATCATTTCATCAGACTGAAGGAGAGCAGCTGGACCAGATTGAGACCATATGGCTAAAGGGGTGAACCTGCTACAGATCCAACACTGACACTAAATGAAGAGTTTCTATCCACTGTCAAAAGAGTCTGCCAGTAGCAGGGGAAGTCACTAGTCCAGGTACATGTCCAAGACCAAGGATTAAATGTTTTAAATGCAACCATTGGGTCTATGTAGCATATTAGATATCCACAAAGGCATGGTGGGGAACAAAAGGTGGGACAGCCAGTAAGTGGGAATGAGAAAATGCCAACAGTAGGTTGTCTTGAGACAACAAGGGTACCATATTACCACAAGAAATTATCTTAGTGTATGGGAAATATAACATGGCTAAGAATCATTGTGAAGCCTACAATGGTTACAGAGGAGCACTACTTGCTTGGGCAGTGTACTCCAGGCAGAACTTTAGGAGGGACCCTATTCCAAATACCTTTGGCTAAGGTTCACCTGGACTGGGAGGTTGGAAAAGGAAGGAAGCAAGCAAATAGATGTGTTTGAGGATATCCCTGCAGATATCCTGATAGGGAATGATTTTGATAATGCAGTACCTTGTGTGCATGCAGTGACACGCAGTCAGGCTTCAAGACAAGCATGTGGGTCAGGTAGCCTGGGGGGGACCCAGACAGACTGCACACTGGCAGCCAGGACTTGTGAGGTGGTTACTTCAGGGAGGAAGATACCCTGTAGCAGTGAGACTGAAGGTGAGCCACAGCTGCTTGCAAGTACTGATGTTCCCTAGGACAGAGTGACTGCAAGGACAGAGGTGAGCAGTAGTACTCAGGCTGACAGTGAGGCACCACTGTCAGAGGATGCCAGACTTCCTGTGGAAAGAGGAGCTTGGAAGGGTTACTAAGAGAGAGTTGAGACAGACTCAGATCTCAGACCCTACATTACAAGGCATGAGGGAGGTTGCCAGTGAGGCACCTGCTTCTCAAGGGAAGGGGGACTCTTTATACTGGGACAAAGGGTTACTGTATAGAGAGTGGACCCCTGAGGGAGGGCTAGAGGGTGAGAGAATACAGCAGGTGGTAGTGCCCAGAGCTTACCATCTGGCACTTCTAGCCATAGCTCATAATATAGTCTTTGCAGATCATATGGGCATAAAACATACAAAGAGGCGTATTATGCAGAACTTCTATTCATGTGGGATTTCTAGAGATATAACAAGGTACTGCAGGACCTGTGAGCAGTGCCAAAAGGTAAGCAAGGCAGGAGGCAAAGTGAAAGCTCTTTTGAGGTCTTCGCCTGTGACTAAGGAGCCATTTCAGAGGATGGGTATGGATATTGTGGGGACACTGAGTACCCCAAGTTCCACAGGGAAAAAGTATATCCTAGTGGTAGTAGATTATGCTACCAGGTACACTGTGGCAGTGGCTTTGTCCTCCATTGAGGCAGAAAAGGTGGCAAATGCTTGTTTATAGATTTTCAGCACGGTAGGTTTCCCAAAGGAAATATTGACTTATAGAGGTGCCAATTTCATGTCAGACATGTTCGCTTGTCTGTGGAAGTACTGTGTGGTGAAGCACCTAAAGACCACCCCCCTACCATATAACGAGGGAGGTTAGTGGATGATTGTAAGTAATACTGAATAATAATAATCATAATAATCATAATACTAATTATTGAGAAAAGTGGATGATGACCTCTAAGTTTGCAGATGACTGTAGGCTAGGAGCACTCACTGAATCTTCAAATGATTTGACCAGCCTGCAGGGTGATTGGTCTCAAATAAATAACTTTTGTCATTCCGCGGTGGTACAGCAGATGACATACAGAAGGCACTCCAGCCGAGAATAGAATGGGAGAACCTCTTGCTGTGAGGTGACAACGCTAACCGCTGCACCACCGCAGCAGATGCACATACAAAAATGCATACCAATCTCACCAAAAACTTGAAATGCTTTACAGATCCAAACACTCTCATCAACACAACTAAAGCTACAATCTCCACTACTTAACACCGCCCCTCAATAGTTTATGGAGCACTCATTCCTACTAACTTGCAGGCAGCATAAAAAGCAAAATTTGAGCAATACTATAATAAAGTGGCTAAATTATCAGCAAATGCCCCTTTCAGAACCCACTACTGTAGGGCACTGAAAGCCTAACTTGATTAGAAGTAACTCATCAACTAATGTATACAGAGCTTCTTCCCACCTACAACATTAACCAGTAATCATCTGCTTGTCTAGCAATAAATACTGTTCTATACAACTATGTTTGTACTCCATCATTATGATTCATTGAGGAAAACCTTTTCTGTCCACAACCTTATCAAATCTGCAGACCATGATCTATATTTATACCATGTTGCTAAGGCCTGGGACTCCTTACCTATATCCATCAGATCAATACCCTCCCTCCAGTCCTTTGAAACCATTCAGAAATAATTCATAGACAAAATCTGTCTCGACTTTTGCCCAACCTCAGGATAATGATATTCATAAATAAGAATAAGTTCCTAGTCATACCTCATACCTCATGACTCGCCCTTTAAACTCACTTCCTAACTTTATCTAGATGAAAATGGACACCTACCCAGTTAGACTTTCCTGGCAGATGTCAGTAAACCAATATCATGTTTGACCTTGTCCTTACAAATGTTTCCTCTGCCTACACCCCACTAATATAATACAATACAATACGATATACAACTTGTGATTGCAACTACTAACCAACTGTAATCCAAGAAAAAAATCACGCCCAGATAATCAAATCTGTGGAAATAATTGGCCACCCACACCACAAAAAAAATCATCAGACTGAATAAATATGAAAGCAATATTACTGGTCAATAACTACTTCATACCGCTCAACTATCCTTGATTTTGCCTCATATTATTACCCTTCTCCTTATAAAATGTTTTGATTTTTGGGTAAATGAAGACGACAGTCATTACATAATGTCAGACATTACAGTTTCATGCTTCTTAGTCTTTAGGAAATCCATGTTGTTCTCCTACTAATGTGAGTTAGGGTAATATTGAAAAGTTATACATGATTTTGGACTTGGAAAGACTCTGGTGGTCATTAGTCTTGTATAAACCTATGAACCTACTAGTTATGCACCAAACATGGCACAACTATGCACTGAGTGCATCATTCATACTTACTTCTTCCTACAGTATATATTCCAAATTCAATATTTGACATAAACAATGAAAGAAAGTCTCATACATAAAAACGTACAACTGTCAGCATGTACCAGAATGTCTCACTGGAGCCATGTTATTGTGTCAAGTAGACTTGTTTCAATTAAGCCAGCAGGAAAATCTACCCAGTATCAAGCAATAAAATATGGCCATAATCACTCTTAGATATAGCACCAAGAGTTGAAGTGACAACTCTGGTTTCACAACCCCTCAACAAAACTAATTCTAAACTTATTACCACTATCCACAAAAGGAAAGCACAATAAATATTGGGTAATCTCCAAGTGTAGTACCTTGCACTCAGTTCTGCGCAGCTTTGGGTGTGGAGTGGGCGTGACGTACATGATTGGCAGGGGAAAGTAGAGTGAGTGACAGTCACTGCAGGTTACAGTTTCAATATCACACTTATGCTTCGGAATGCATGTTAATTCACACAGACTTGTTCTGGCAACTTTTCACCTTAGCAGGACTAAGAAGAGTCGAGGCATTTGTCTCTATATCTAACAGTCCAGAACTATGCTGTTCTGCAGCACTGTTTCCACGATGTGCAATCCAAATAACACCCTCAAGCATAGCTTTCAACCTTCCATCTCCAAAATAAGGAACACTAGCCCGTATAATGTGGAACAAATGGGCAAAATGTGGAACACATACTAATGGCTTACTAACAGCTTCAACTAGGAACGTCATGGGATGGTTTACATACCCTCCTTTTACTTATAAAAAAGATCTTGAAATGTTTCCCTTATCAGATCCATCATTGACTACATCGGCCCATTTACTAGGTACAGATCCAACCATGTCGCCGACAGTAAAACCCCGTAAATTTCTAAATAAAATACTAGGTACAGATCCAACCATGTCGCTCTACAGTAAAACCCCATAAATTTCTAAATAAAATGAAGCGTCTTAAATCCTGACAGTAAAACCCGTAAATTTCTAAATAAAATTAAGCGTCTTAAATCCTATAGCTAGCCTGGAAGGCTAATACGACTCACTTTGTACTCAATAGCCTGTCCTCTGCTCTGATTTGGCAAATGTTTAGTCCTATGTGAATTCTTACTTTCCAAAACCAGTGGTGCTCATACCTCTATAGTTCTTAGCAGAATCTATAAATTTTAAACATTGCTATTTTAAACGTAGATAATTGGTAGAATGACTGGGTATGTGTCAGCTAGCGTCTTGTGAAGGATTTGAAGTCTTTAATATAAATGTGCATTAAAATACTCAGTAATTTGCCAGAAAAGCACAATTTTTATAAGGAACAGACCAAAAAAAGTATGAGGCAAAATCTGGACAGTCTGGTATGATTCATGCGTTCTGCTATTTTTACATTTCCCACACAAGTTTCTTCCATTGTCAACCTCTTACAGTAAAAAATCTGTATCCCATGACCCCAGAAAGGGGACAGGGGAAAGCTAAAAGTAACGGTATGGCAGGAGCAAAATAAATATTCATGCGGGCTTGGGCTGGAGGCGTTTTTGGGGCGGGATTTGCTACTGCGCATCCTGCGAGGTACTACACTTGGAGATTACCAAATATTGTATAAAAAATACATAACCAATAAACCACACTGACACCTTAAAATGGATGGCATCTTCTTAGTAGGGCTAAAATCATGCAGAGGAAAGCAACATGAACATGGTGAACCTCCTAGAAAACCAGACTCCCAAGCAATCAGTGAAAAAATAGCCAGTCGGCAATGGAGAGAACACTCCTCCAGTAACACAAAGACACACTGAAATTACTGCACACTCAGAGTGCAGGAAAACTGGCAACCTGTAAAGAATTAAACCTATAATACAAAGCTTTACACTATATAAACCATGCAACATGAAAAGAAGAAGTACATCAAACTCATACTGCCCACTTAAATTTCTCCAGAAATGAAACCAAACACAAGATGTCATAAATAACACATAGTTTAAATGTGAATCTCGCAAACATAAACATTTTCACGTACCTGTAATATACAAGTATGTAGTCTAAATAAGTCGAGCAGCCATCTCCTACAGTGCTGACTGCTTCTCCAGATAACTTGCACAGACTCTACAGAACAGATTAAACAGCAGAATATCACCATTATCTGTAAAACTTACTCCAAAATTAAAGTCACCTATAGCAAATTGCGACAGACATTTATAATCCCACTGTCACCAACCACAAAAAGTTAAATTCTGAAACAAACAGTATTAATTTAATAAAAAAAGGCTGCACTCACCTCTTGTCCAAACTTCCCTTATGACCGAGTTCCACAACTAAGCAGAATTCTCTAGAAAGGACACATATATTGTTTCCTAACACCACATACCCAGCCCCAAACAATTAAACCAAGTCTTGTCTGTCCACATGATGCACCTAGATAATATCTGACTTTACTACTTTGTAATGAATGCATGAATATATTACACTGGTAAACACATTCAGATAAATACATACATTGAAATGCAGAAGACATTTGTAACAGCTCAACACTTAAATGTCTCAAAGAAATGAAAGTCAATACCAAGTAAGAAACCAGTGCATTTAACACCTCATCAAGTTTGATATGACCATTTTCAGCTCTGCTGGCATCCATTGTTTAACCCAGTATGTCCAAGATCAAAAACCAAAGATGACTGTAGCAATGTTAGAATAATTAACATGCAAACCAATTGACTCAGGCTTCTCTTACCACAAACAGAAAATGATGTAACTATTTTGTTATATATTTAGTCAGTGTTTTAGTTAATGTAACAAACCTCAAGAAACTGATTTTTGGAGTGGAGACTGACATTTGCAGAAAATAATAAAGCTATGTATACAGCTGTAAGAGCCTTATTTAGAGGCTTGTCACACACTTAGGTTCATAGGTTCATAGGTTCATAGGTTCATACTAGGCTATCTGCCCTAGGGCATTTATAAGCCTAGCCAGAGTTGTGTGGCTTTCACCACCCCTTAGGTTGAAGAATACTATACCCATTAGTTTGCCGTGCCTCTGTCCAGCAGTGATACAGAGATGATCCCCGGGGTAAACCTACGATCTCCCATCCACTGGTCAAGATTCCTCTTGAACAGAGCCAGCGAGGTGCTCTGTCTCACATGGACTGGGATTCTGTTCCACAGCATAGGGAGTCTCTGGGTGATGAATCTGTCCCTCCAGCACGTCCTATTTATATCCATGTTGAGGTTTAAGTCTCTTGCTCTTGTGGCTCTGGTGGATTTGGATTTTTGAGATGGAGCATGTCCATTAATTCCGGGTTGGACATGGCCTTGTATGTCAGGCACAGGTCACCTCTGAGCAGACGGTATGCGACTGAATAGAGCTGGAGTTTCTTCAGTCGGGCAGCATATGACATATTTTTGAGCCCCTTTATCCTTTTGGTGAGGAACTTTTGGGGTCTTTCCAATTGCTGCAGGTGTCGGGTAAGATACATTCCGAATGGGGCATTGTACTCAATCATTGGTCTGATAAGTGAAGAGTACAGGGGAACAATGACCTCCCTTGATCTGGATGTGAATCCCTTCATAATCAGGTGGGCAATGTAGAAGGTCCTCCTAACCACTTTGGCAATGTGAGTGTCAAAAGAAAGGTTACTGTCAACTTGGGTCCCCAGGTCCCTGATAACCTCTTCTGTGCTTAATGGATTGCCACCTATGTGGTAACTTGGGGTTACCTTGTTTTTACCAAAGGGTATGACTATACATTTTTGGCGTTTAGCTTAAGGCCATGGCTCTGGCACCAGTTATCCATTTCTATGAGACCTCTCTGAAGGATATCTGTGTCTGATGGATTTTCAACTATGGCGCCCAGTTTGCAGTCATCTGCAAACTTTGTCAGCCACAATCCTCCTATGTTTGCCTGCACTTCTGAAAAGTAGATGCCGAACAAGAGGGGCCCAGGACTGAGCCCTGTGGGACACCGCTTGTGACCGGCTTGGAGTCTGACATGGCACCAGCAACTCTAACCCTGTGGGTTCTGTCCTTGAGCCAGTTTGCAACCCATCTTGTGACATATGGGTTTACATTTAAGCTGGTGAGCTTTTCTATGATACTGAGTGGGGTATTGTGTCAAAAGCTTTTGCAAGGTCAAGGTAGGCTGTGTGAACTGCCTTACCCTCATCAATGGCCTTGGTGACTGTTTCAAAAAGTCGACCAAGTTCAAGAGGCATGATCTGCCCTTGACAAAGCCGAATTGGGTAGGATCCAATGTCTGTAGGTCCCCTATGTCTTTATTTATGAGTTCCATTATGATCCTCTCCATAGCTTTGCAGACCAGGCTTGTTAAGCTTATGGGGCGGTAATTACCAGGGTCCGTAGAAGCACCGCCTTTGTGGAGTGGGACCACAGTTGCCGTACGCCACTCTTTGGGTACGTATCCTGTGGTAAGGCTAAGATTAAACAGCAGCCTTATGTGTGGGTTTAGTTCCTCATTGAGTTCATGTAGCACACAGCCGGGGACACCATCCGGTCCCATTGATGCTGTGTTTTTAGCTTTAGAGAGAGCAGCTCTTACCTGGGCATTTGAGATGATTGGGAGGCTACACTCTGCTGGGATAGATATTTCTCCTTTTGGGGGGGAGGGAGGGGAGAAATTTGCACTGAACCTGTCTGCCAGTATGTTTGCAATGTCTGTGGGTTCAGTGATTTTTGTATCATTTTGGACTAATTCTGAGCATATCTGGGAGTTTCCACCCAGGTTTCTAACATAGCTAAAGAAGGCCTTATGATTGTCTTTTGAGTCCTTGGCGATTTTTCTCTCAAAGTTGGCCTTGGATGATTTTATGAGTGATCGTAGTTTTTTTACTAGTATTGATCAGAGATGTCTTCCCTTTTAGGGATTTTGCTCTATCTTGTAGTAGCTTTCTCCTCTTGTTGTAAAGTTTGTTTATGGCTGGGGTCCACCAGATCGGGCGCTTGCCTTTGGTGGAAAGGGTCTTGATTTTATTTGGGATTGCTTGATCCATGCAATCCTGGAGGTGCTCGTAGAAAGCATTTGTAAGGGATTCAGCAGCGTGGGTTGTGGTTTCCACTGGCTCGGGGGCCTTGAAGGATACCACACCAGTCTTAAGAAGTGTGAAGTTGGCTTTTGAGAAGTTCTTCACTGTGGTCTTTTTTGTTGGGGTGGGGGCGGGATGTGGATCTCCAGTGAGATTAGTTTATGGTCTGATCTCACCAATGAGGGATATACTTCCGGTGTGGAGCATTTTGTCCCCATGTTTGTGATGATCAGGTCTAGTATATTTTCACCTCTTGTGGGAATGGTGACAAGTTGTTCCATAGCATTTGAGTTTATGAACTCCAGGAACCTTTGGGCTAGGGTATTGGGGCTTGAGTAATGTTCCCAGTCTATGTTTGGGTAGTTGAAGTCACCCAATATGATGGTGTTTGGAGAGACATTTATACTCTCCAGTGTCTTCAGGAAGGCTGTGTGGGGTTCCTGAGTTTGAGAGGGTGGCCTGTAACATGCTACAAACTGTAGAGCAGTTTTGCCTATGGTTAATTGCACCTGAATGGTCTCTGATGCTTTGTGCGTTGCCACCAGCCTGGAGGTGTGGGTATCCTTGATGAATATGGATACACCCCCTCCTTTTGTGGTACGGTCCAGGTTTTGGGGCCGGAACGCATGATATGAGGTAAAACCTGATAGTGCCGGGGTGCTCTCAGGAGCCTTGAACCAGGTTTCAGTCACAGCACAGACATCGATGTTCTCCATACTGAGGAGGGCTTCGAGGGCGTGCATCTTGAGATTTAGACTTCTGGCATTGAGCAGCATTATCCTTAGTTTTTTTCCATTATTGTTTTCTAGGTCGGTGGGTTTAGAATTTGAGCCTTGTCTTAAAAAGGCACTATGGGGGTGGCAAGAGCCTTTGCCAATATCCGGAAACCCAGGGGTGACAGGTGCAAGCCATCCCTTGCGAAGCAGCGTGGCTTGTCAAGCATGTCATCCCAGGCAGACAGACATTGGATCCCCTTAGAATGACACCAGAAATTAAGCCAATTATTAAAACTGATCATTTTGTCTCTGTATTGTGGCATCATTCTTGGTGAAGGTAGGATACTGCTCAGGGTCAGGGTCATACCAGCCTGGGCTACATAATCTGAGAGCTCCTCTATGTCTCTTTTCATGTAGTCCAGGGAGGTATGTCTCAGGTCATTCACACCGGCATGGACAATGACTGAGTCATACTTGTACTTGCTGTGGAGTGACCTGAGTGCTTGTGTTATGTGGCGGATTCTAGCGCCCGACAGGCAGCTTACTGTGACCCTCTCCTTGTTCAGTCTGGTGAGTGGGACGTCAGTGTGTCTGACTATGGAGTCACCTATGACAAGTGTGTCTGGCATTGTGTTTGGCCTTAAGGGCTGTGACTGATTTGCACACTGACTTTGTGATCTATGTGTTGCTTGTGTTATGTCATGAGGTGGCAGTTGTTTGGGTGTCTGCTTTGGAGGCCTCTGCTGTTTTGGTAGATTTTTGATCAGTGCCTCCGAGTATGTCTTTGTGTGTTTATGTGTTTGATTTGTAGTTGTGATAGTTCTATGTGAGACTGGGTTTATGGTGTGTGTGGTTACCTTCTCCTCCTGTCTGGTTTTGCCAGTCCTGAGTTGAGAGAGCTCAGCCTCCAGTTTGGCTATATAGTTGCATCTCTCGCATGTATTTGTGTTTTGTGGGAGGAGGAGAGGGTTGTCTGTGTACATGAGGCAATTGTAACATTGCCTCAATATTCCCAGATTCACCAGCTGAGCAGGAGAGGACGCTAGCAACTGACCCTTTGACATGCTAGAAGAAATGAAAAAGTTTGCTGTGTAACTGAGTCAGAAAGGACCTATAGGGAAGTGGGTACTCAAGGGGGTTTTAAGCTAGTGAAGTACTTTGTATTGTATTGTACTTGGAACAGAAGAGAAAATAAAATTTCAATGAAAATCAGGGGAACCTCAAATGACAGCTGTCCAAGAAGAGAGAGTTGAGAAACAGAGGTTGGTATCAGAGGAAACACATTCACTTTAATGCCGCTTTATAAATCAGGACAACAGAAATTGGTGTTGATAATGGCTGACCTGAATGCACATATCAGGACAGACAGAATAGGATACAAGGACTGCCTGGGTCCACATGGGTGGTGCAGTAGGAATAAAGATGGAGAGGCCACTCTAGACTTCTGTCTGGCAAGTGGCTTCATAGTAGGGAACACATGGTTCAAAAAGTGATACTGTCACAAAATTGCATACAAGAGTGGCTATTGTGCAAATCTGGTACACTTCCTCCTAGTAAGGAAAGGACAATGGGGTAGCATCAGTGACTGTAAATTCACCCCAGTGAAACAGTAAGCCCACAGTAAAAAAAAAACACCGGTTGACACAATCAGGTGCAAGCAGTGGTCATAGAAGTCTTTCAATGTCAACACAGACCAGGCTGAAGACCTAGAAGATGACTGAAGAGAAAGTACAACAGTTCTAAGAATTGCTTAGGGCTCTACCACCATGACAAGAACAGGAAATAAGTGGAGTTAAGAGGACTGGAAGTACCTCAAAACAGCACGTGTGAGAACTTCATAACAGATATGGAGCTGAGCCAGGTATGGAATAAGGTATGCAAGGAAAGCAGGTGGGAGAATGCACAAGTCCAGGAAGTCATCACAAGAAAGAGAGTGCAGGGAGAAATGGGAGATAGAAAAGACAGACAAGACTAGGAGGGAATACTGGATGGCTAACAACAATGATCTAAGAGAAGAGTTACTTCAGAGAAGGACAGACATAGTAAGGTCAATGAAAGAAATAGACTACAGAAAGTCAACAAAACCCCAAAAGTTAAAAGCTTGATACAACAAATGAACACTAATTAGGACTGTTCAAAGAAATTCATGTAATATAACAAACGTAAATAGGATATATTACTGTGCAGCTAAATTAATAACAGATAGTCTAACAGCAAAAACACAGGACAGTAAGGGAAAGGAAGGGAGGGAGAAATTAAATGTCATCATGGAAGTATCAAATACAGAAAATTATAAAGCATTAAGACAAGTGTCAATGTTAGAAAGTATACAAGAGAGAACGGGGGGGGGGCTGTCAGGAAGCTGAATGGCAGTGCCCTGAACCTCCACGAGCGGTGATCCATCTTTATGTGGTAGCATGCATACTGGAGGTCTACAGAGCACAGCCAATTGTCCCTCCCTAGGGAGGGATGAATGGTCTGTACTGTGACCATCTGGAATTTTTGAGGTTTGATAAATTTGTTCAGTAGGCTGAGATCCAGGATTGGTCTCCAGTCCCCTATCTTTTTTGGCACTAAAAAGAACCTTGAGTAACACCCGGATCATGTCTGGTCTGGTGAGACTGGTTGGATGACTTTTTCTTAGCAGCTTTTCTATTTCTAAGGCTGCTAATTCCCTCTGATTGGGTGGTACATCAGGGATTCGTTTGACGGGCCTGGGAGTTAAATTGAATGGTATTTGGTAGCCTCTGGATATTATTCTCTGCACCCAAACATAGGTAGTAATAAGATGCCAGGCTGGTAGAAAAAAAATTACCCCTGACTGCTTCCAGAGGAAAGCAATCGGACCACTGCTCAGCAGCACTGGTGGGGTCTGCAAGAGAAAAAAATCTCTGTTGCCCTGGTTACGCGGACCCCCTCTACCCTGAAAGGGGCATCTTCCATACGAGTTGCCCCTCTGCCCCAGGGGGATTGTTCACCACGAGTGTCACAAAAGGATCCTTGGGATTTCTTGAACCACATCTTTCCTCCCTTCTGGTTCCTGGAGTAGGACCTCTGGGGGTTGGAAAAACGTATGCCCACAGCAGACAAGGTTTCTCCATCTTTCTCACTACGCGAGGCAACAACACCTCATCAGGCAGTACCAGACATTTCAGAAATTAGGTCTCTTTGGAGGAGAGTAAAGTGTGCCAGATAGTTCAGCGACCAAATGGTGAAGGTCGCTGAAGCATAGGTCCGCTTCCCTAGTCTGTCCATGGTCCGGGACTCCCTGTTTGGAGGATGGACAGTGGAACTATCTTCTGTCAGTTGCCTCTTGGTGGCCGCCGCCACGACCATAGAATTAACTGTCAACTGCTTGGACCAGTGGGGCTAGTCTTCAGGTGTAGATAAAAATTTTGTCTGGCCTCCGGGGGACAGGATCTATGTTGTCTGGGGCCTTCCAGGCACGCTGCACAATTCGTTTAACAAGGTCAACTGCTGGTGGGGTCACCCAGGAAGTAGATGGCCGGGCACAGAAGGCCTGCAGTAACACTGAGGACTTCCATTCCCCCCGCTGTTTGAGGATTTCGAGAATGTCTCCGAATGAAACTGGGGGAGAATGTGGGGACCCTTCCCCCTCATCACAATCAGTGTCTTCTGTGATACAGATTCCTCCGGGGAATAAAGGTGCTTCCTCTTGCACCATTTCTTCTGGGGTGGCTCTCTAGTAGGATCTCCTGAGGAGGACTCCGGAGAAGGGGTTCTCTTCAAAGGGGGTACTTGTGACTCCCGTGCCCGGAGACCTAACATAGCGGGTTGGGAGAGGTGCATGCTAGGGGAGGTTTCTGATACGGATGTCATTGGTGCTGACTGTGAGCCTTCGGAAGGAAGGACCCTTTCCATCACCTGTACAGTAGACCCACTCAAGGAGAGATGGGAGCCCAGAACCGGGAGGGGCAACCTCGGAACTGGGGTCACACCCCGCTCTGAAGAGCCCACCTTCATTTGAGGGGTTCCGAGAGAACTGGAAGCCATCGGAACCATGGACATAGATGGTGCCAGCGAGAAAATAGGTGCTGGACTAGGTACGGATGGTCCAAGCACTGCTCCAAGAAAACATCGGCGATGCAGCAAGGTTGGTTGGTGCCAAAAGGGGAAACACTGCTGTCGGAGCCAAGACTGTATGTACCGAAGCAGACATCGGTACAGAGATCAGGGTGGATGCTGGAGGAGGATAAACAGGGGAAGATGTGGCAAAAAGATTCCGAGCCAGGAGGGACAGAAGGTCTAGTTGGAATGGGCAATCCCCTAGCTGCAGAAGCTGGTCCACAACCTGCACTAGGTCTAGTTCAGAAAAACTCCTAGTGGATCTAAAGGAGGCTGCTGAAGGGGAATCAGGTCTTTCTAGAAAGAGGCTAAACACCTCTGCCCCAAAAAAGGGGTCATAAGTTAGAGAATAATCTTGTCCTTGGCAGGTATTCGAGTTCTGGAGCCGAAGAAACTGTTGGCACCATGGCCAGGGATGGTGCCGAGGCATGTACAGTGAGTCATCGGAGCCCATGGAGCCAAAGAAACTGTCGGCACCATGGTCGGGAATGGTACCGAGGCATGTACAGTCATCAGAGCTGATGTGGGAACCAAGGATGGCACCGAAGTCAGTGGCACCGTGGTTGCAACCAAAATAGGAGTAAATATCAAGGTCAGCACTGAGGGAGAGGACACAGAGCCTGGTGCCGAAGAGGTCTGTGCCGAGGATGCTGGAGAAGCACAGAACCGACTCGGTTCCATAACTGATGGAGATGCAGGAACCAAGTGACTCCGTTTTTCCTTATTTTTTTTGGTCTTAAGAGAGGGTGAGACCTCCGACCCAGACAGAGCCTCCGAGAAAGGTGTCTTGAATGTTGTTGTTGTTTGTCTTTTGGCTTTTCACGGTTAGAGGTCACCACAGCGGAACTCCGGTCCGCTAATGACTGGCAGTAGACTTTCACAAACGCCAAGGTGCCAGCTCGATGTTCAACCTTTAATGAAGGAACGCCCATTTACGCATGTCTTTCAAACTCCCACCCAACTGCGGGGAGGATATGCAGACTCCACACAGAAGGCACTCCCCGCACTCCAGCTGAGAATCGAACAACCTTTTAAAATAAGTTTATTCTTACGTTTTACTAGTGTCCGATTACTAAAACTAGCACAAATGTCACAGTCAGCTTTAATATGATCCATGCCCAAACAGTAGACACAACGGTCATGTGTATCTAAGTTAGGCATCTTAGGTTCACACTTGTCACACTGTTTAAATCCCAACTTAGCTTTGTCTGACATGGTAATGTAACAATGCTATCCTACAGAAAAAATAAGAAGGAAAATATCAGTGATGATATTTTAAAGAAAACCACTAGTAAAAAGGGAACACCTGTCAAAAACAGGAAAGGACAGTCCCAAAAAAGGTAAATAATTAAATTACCAAGGAAAAGGGTAGAAGATAGGCTTGTTTTATAGGCGACAGTGAGAAAAGGCTAACTTGATTAAAAATGTAGTAATTTTGAAGAAAAACTGTCATAAAATTAACAACTGTTTACTTAGCTTGAGACAGATGGCCAACACGTCTGACTAGGAGCGCAGCAATTGAGATCTGGAGTAACTAGGAGAGGAGCATTGTGGGTAGGTTCTTAGCAGAGTAACTAGGAGAGGAGCATTGTGGGTAGGTTCCTAGCAGTGAGTTCTTGGCTTGCGCGAGCTGGGAAATGGCCATATCAGTTCCGAGGATGGAACAGAGGTCCTATCTGTAATGAATAAACAAAGATTTACAACATCAGATAAAGTGTTTTGGTACCAATTTTTAAGAATAAGGGTGATGTGCAGAGCTGTAGTAACTACAGAGGGATAAAACTGATCAGTCACAGCATGAAGTTATGGAAAAGAGTAGTGGAAGCTAGGTTAAGAAGGGAAGTGATGATTAGTGATCAGCAGTATGGTTTCATGCCAAGAAAGAGCACTACAGATGTGACGTTTGCTCCGAGAGTGTTGATGGAGAAGTACAACGAAAGTCAGAAGAAGATGCATTATCTCTTTGTGGACTTAGAGAAAGCATATGATAGGGTGCCTAGAGAGGAGTGGTGGTATTCCATGAGAAAGTCTGGAGTGGCAAAGAAGTATGCAAGAGTGGTACAGGATATGTACGAGGGCAGTGTGACAGTGGTGAGGTCTGCGGTGGGAGTGACTTGATGCATTTAAGGTGGAGGTGGGATTACATCAAGGAGCAGCTCTGAGCCCTTTCTTACTTGCAATGATGATGGACAGGTTGACAGACAAGATCAGATAGGAAGCCCCGTGGACTATGATGTTTGCAGATGACATTGTGATCTATAATAAGAGTAGGGACCAGGTTGAGGAGACCCTGGAGAGGTGGAGATATGCTCTAGAGAGGACAGGAATGAAGAAGGTCAGCAGGACTAAAACAGAATATATATGTGTATGAATGAGAGGGAGAATAGAAGAATGGAAAGGATGCAGGGAGGAGAGCTGGAGAAGGTGGATGAGTTTAAATACTTGGGATCAACAAGAGTAATGGTGAGTGTGGAAGACAGGTGAAGAAGAGAGTACCGGCAGGGTGGAGTGGGTGGCAAGTGTGTCAGGAGTGATTTGTGACAGACGGGTATCGGTCAGAGTGAAAGGGAAGGTCTACAAGAGGGTAGTGAGACCGGCTATGTTATATGGTTTGGAGACGGTAGCACTGACAAAAAGTCAGGAGTCAGAGCTGGACGTGGCAGAGTTAAAGATGTTAAGATTTACACTGGTTGTGACAAGGATAGACAGGATTAGGAATGAGTATATTAGAGGGTCAGCTCAGGGTGGACAGTTTGGAGACAAAGCCAGAGAGGCAGGATTGCGTTGGTTTGGACATGTGCCGAGGAGGGATGCTGGGTATAATGGGAAAAGAATGGTAAGGATGGAGCTGTCAGGTAAGAGGAAGGCCTAAGATAAGGTTTATGGATGTGGTGAGAGAGGACGTGCAGGTGGTTGATGTGACAGAGCAGGATGCAGAAGACAGGAAGAAATGGAAACAGATGATCTGCTGTGGCAAACTCTAACGATAACAGCTGAAAGAAAAAGAAGAAGAAAGTTTGTGGGATATTTTTAAAATGACAGTACTAATGCCCAAACTGTCTCTGTACGTTATTACTAGTTTTATGTATATTTCACTATAAAACATTACTTCCAATATTTGCTGAACTACACAGATACGTTCAATTTCTATACACTAACAATATTTTGAATATTATCCCGAAATCCAGCAGCTCCAAACTGGGACTTCCTAATCTATTTGCACACTTCCACCTACTGTTTGCACTAAAGTTTCTCCAACTGATATGTCTCAGTCAGAACAGGTAAACTGATGATTATGGAGGGGATCCAGAGCATGGCTGATTGCAGACAGCTATGGTGGAAAAAACATTAGCTAAAAACAAAATAGAATGTTTATTAGTTAAAAAAAATTATCCCTCATACGTTCATTCTCCACTTACTTACTTAATCCATTTCAGGGTCACAGGTGGGCCTGGGCCTATTGCAGGCTTCTATGTGGGCTAGAGAGAGAAACACACACACCACACCCTACAGGCATTCTGAAGGATTAATAACTCACTAATGCATGCCTTTTGAGTGTGGACGGAAACCAGAGTACCTGGTAAAAACCCGCAGACAATGCAAGAACATGCATACTCCATACAAAAGGTACAACAACCAAGCCAAGACCCTAGGTGGAGAACCAACATTAAGAAGCGATGCTTCTCCGTGCCACTGTGCCGCCTTATATTAACAGTACAATTAAAAATCAGTAACAGCTGTTAAATACACCACCATCTACAATTTCACAAAAAAGGTATTTGTTTCTTAAATTCACCACAACTTTAATAAAGGACAAACTGAACCAATTAAACTGCTGAAATGAGTCCTTCAGCACCACATAGTAAGATCAGGATTACAGTTCTACTGCCATCCGGGGGGGGGGGATAACCTAAGAACTGGCCAGTCCAGATTCCAACATCCAGCTATCAAGCAGATAATATCCACGTCTATCCTGATAAACAAGTTAACCATTTATGCAGCTCCAGGTCTGTGTTGGATCACCAGGTTAACCATTTCTGCAACAAAAGTCACATTAAAATGTGAACCTCTGAAAGTGAAATGCACCAATTCTTCGTCTCCCAAAATATACACTACAATAAAGCCATAAACTGTTCCACAAACTGGAAAAAACATGATAAAAATTAACTATCTACTGATAGAGAAAAAAATATGCTTATTTAGTTTGCAACTACTGTATAAATACCTGCTTGACAAAACAGACAACCTTTCTGCAAGATGATATCTAACTCTGTATCAGAAACACTCTTGAAAACATTCTTTTAAGCAGTGTAACTTGTTATGTTCCATTGTATTCCCTTTATGACCCACAAAATGTAAAATACAAAAGACTACTTTGCCTGAGAAGGAAACATAATAAACATTTGCATTCAAAAGCATGCCAGTCATATTTATGGAATCTTAAAGCATATCATTTTCCAGTCAGAAAATATCTTTTTAACTTAACATTAAAACAAATAAAAACTCTCATCCACACCTATTTCAATGCACATAAGCTTACCTTGAGACAAACATTTGTATAAACCCCATCACAGTGTACAAACTACTACATACAACAAAGTTACAGCACATTATTAAAATTAGGATAGTACATATAACCAGTGGTCAATTCTGTCAGTAGGGTCATGGATAATGCCCTCAGCAAACAGTATAGCATAAAACATATTAAATCTTATTAAAGATGACATCGACTATGACAATTTCACAAAGCAGATATGATTTGTAAATGCAATGACCCTAAATGAAAATAAAGAATTCACAAACTATAAATATAGAAGAATATATACATATTTTAAAACCCATAAAAAAGCCCATCCACCATTTTGTGGATGGCAAATAAAAGAATAACAATGAAAGAAAAGTTTAAAGTGAGTGAAAACACTGCAGTGACAAGAACCTTACACTACAGTGAAAAAAAGTTACAATTTTGGTCACATATAAAAAGAACTCAAGCTACACACAATCAATGACACACCTCCTTTGTATTGCCACTTGAAAATTATAACAGACAAATAAATTAATTTCAATAATACAGAACTAAAACAGTGGTATTTTTCATACCTCAACTTCTTTGCTCAATAATTCTGGTCAAAACCAAAAATAATGGGGAGACAATAGGCTCCAAACCAGGGGCAATTTACATATTACTCTAGTACACTTAAAAAAAGTAACAGAGCAATATATTTTTACATCAAGTGAGTGCACAGTTTCTGAACAAGAAGTATGGAACTCTTATATATGTCTGCTACTACTAACTGTAATTTACCAGAAAAATCCAAAGTTTTATGAGGTAGAAATAATACGAGATATTTGATAGAAATAGTACTACGCAGCATTTGATACTGTAATGTATGTATATCTATTTTAATTGTGGCTCCTCCATAGCTCTCAACCAAATCAGGGACAAATCCAGAAATAATCAGGTACACTTTGAATTAATACACATTTTCTGAACTACAAGAAATCTATAATTACTATCATTATGTATTAAGTGCAATTCCCTATCTTTTCTCCAGCATTCATCATTTTAAGAGATATTAACATGGCCAGACCTAAAATTTGAGTCAAAATCAGGGACAGTTGAGAGGTATAGGCTCCTGTTGTGCATCTTTTGCCACTACTTTTCTAAAATTCATCTACTGGAAAACATTATCAATGACAGCTTGTCGGACAGTCTGTCAAACAGTAATACCAGGAAAAGAAGACTTGCTATACAGAACTGCAGTTCAACACAAATGTAAAAGCAACTTCATTAATAACTAACTACATGCACAAAAGAGGCAACAATGACACATCACAAAAAAGAAAGAAAAATAGACTGGTTGTTCAACCTGTCGTTGTTACCACTAAAAAAGCCACAACCAAAATCGGATGGACAACCTATAGCATCTAGTTACTTGCCCACCGTCTGATGTACTTATAGCAATTCATCGGTCTTCTATCTAATGTGTTACACCTTTCAGTTCCTGAGTCCCCACGGAAATCGACTGATTAATGAAAACAACTACACCGCTCCTAAAACACAAATGCAAAGAAAAACTACCAAAACCTGGACGCACATCTGCCTGTGCTTGTCTAAGTGACAACGAATCCAGAAAGCCCACTGCGTTCCTCGATCAAGTAAAACAGGCAAATGTAGAAAGAGCGCTTCTGCGCTCATGTTTTAGAAAAAAAAAAGTAATGCTGGGTTTACACTGTAGCAATCTGTTTGCTACATATGTAGAAACAGTTGCTACAGTTTGTACCTGCCTGCACGGAGTGCTTCTGCGCTCATGTTATAGTAAAAAAAAAAAAAAAAGTACTGCCGGGTTTACACTGTAGCAATCTGTTTGCTACATATGTAGAAACAGTTGCTACAGTTTGTACCTGCCTGCACGGAGCGCTTCTGCGCTCATGTTATAGTAAAAAAAAAAAAAAAAAAAGTACTGCCGGGTTTACACTGTAGCAATCTGTTTGCTACATATGTAGAAACAGTTGCTACAGTTTGTACCTGCCTGCACTGAGCGCTTCTGCACTCATGTTATAGTAAAAAAAAAAAAAAAAAAAAGTACTGCCGGGTTTACACTGTAGCAATCTGCTACATATGTAGAAACAGTTGCTACAGTTTGTATCTGCCTGCACGGAGCGCTTCTGCGCTCATGTTATAGCAAAACAAAAAAAAGTACTGCCGGGTTTACACTGTAGCAATCTGTTTGCTACATATGTAGAAACAGTTGCTACAGCTTGTACCTGCCTGCACGGAGCGCTTCTGCGCTCATGTTTTAGAAAAAAAAAAGTACTGCTGTGTTTACACTGTAGCAATCTGTTTGCTACATATGTAGAAACAGTTGCTACAGTTTGTACCTGCCTGCACTGAGCGCTTCTGCGCTCATGTTATAGTAAAAAAATAAAGCAGTATTGCCGGGTTTACACTGTAGCAATCTGTTTGCTACATATGTAGAAACAGTTGCTACAGCTTGTACCTGCCTGCACGGAGCACTTCTGCGCTCATGTTTTAGAAAAAAAAAGTACTGCTGGGTTTACACTGTAGCAATCTGTTTACTACATATGTAGAAACAGTTGCTACAGTTTGTACCTGCCTGCACTGAGCGCTTCTGCGCTCATGTTATAGTAAAAAAAAAAAGAAGTATTGCCGGGTTTACACTGTAGCAATCTGTTTGCTACATATGTAGAAACAGTTGCTACAGCTTGTACCTGCCTGCACGGAGCACTTCTGCGCCCATGTTTTAGAAAAAAAAAAGTACTGCTGGGTTTACACTGTAGCAATCTGTTTGCTACATATGTAGAAACAGTTGCTACAGTTTGTACCTGCCTGCACAGAGCGCTTCTGCGCTCATGTTATAGTAAAAAAAAAAAAAAATGTACTGCCGGGTTTACACTGTAGTAATCTGTTTGCTACATATGTAGAAACAGTTGCTACAGTTTGTACCTGCCTGCACTGAGCGCTTCTGCGCTCATGTTAATAGTAAAAAAAAAAAAAAAAGTACTGCCGGGTTTACACTGTAGCAATCTGTTTGCTACATATGTAGAAACAGTTGATACAATTTGTACCTGCCTGCATGGAGCGCACGCTACAGTTAAGCCACACAGAGAACGCTATGGTGCTGTGGTTTGACTGCAAATGCAATACCGGCTTATAAAAGCCGGTATTACATTAAAAAACAATCAGGACAGGCTCTTCACATCTGAGGCTAAGCAGAACTATAAAATGTCCGGATTTCTGCCTCATATTTTTGGTCTGCTCCTCATAAAAAATGTGTTTTATATGGCAAATCACCGAGGACTGAAGCCACTACATAATGACATACATTTCCGTTTCAGATTTCATATCTTTCACAAAAAATGCATGGAAAGACAAATCTTGTTATTGTAATGCCTTTAAACTTACAAGAGCAATATTTAAAATCTGTCCCTAGATAGGAACTAGAGTGACAGTCTTTCAGTTTACAGAGGGAAAACAAAACTGGAATGGGAGCGGGAAGATGTTAACAAAATGGGTGGGACTGTTAGAACCTCATTAATGATGTCACAAAAAGGGAGGTGATTAGCTAAGTGGGTGGTAGTGTTTATAGCTTCAGTCCGAGACAGGAATGTGATTTTAGTAACGAGATAGTGTCCCTTTAAAAAAGAATGCATTGTGTAACAAACTTGCCTTATGCAGAGTGCCTTAAAACCCTCTTTCCTCTACTCAGTCTCCTATAGACTGCTGTGGGATGATCTATGCCTGGAAAACCCACACTAATGAATCTCCTGCATATTTGTAAGTCAAAGAGTATCAGAAATACAATGACTAGGGACCTGAATTTTGTCTGTGATGTAAACAGAACATGCTGGAGAGAAAGGTATGTGTCCCAAAGGCTGCCCCTCCTATGGAACAGGCTCACCATCCATGTGAAACTGAGTTTGTCTATTATCCAGTTTAAGCGCAACCTAGACCAGTGGATGGGGAATAGGAAATTTACACCGGACCCAACACCCATGACCCTTATGGACAGAGGTAGCTTATAAATGCTTAGCCCTCAAAGTCCTATTTGGATACAGGGCATCATTATTCTTGCAGGAAAACTTGTCTAGGCTTAGAAAGCCCCCCTCCCAGGTCATTAGCCTAGTAATAATATATGAATCTATGCAAATTGTTTAGGTCTGAAGTGAACCTCCCTCATTTGTGGAATGATGCCACTACATCCTATTGTTACAGATCAAGGACATGTCCACATGCTGACACTCCATTTAACATATTTGATAAGGCTTTGATTTTTTTTTTTTTCTTAACATGACTCACTAGCCTGCTACTGTGCCCATATTATGCACTGGCAAAAACCGCAACCTAGAGCTGCCTCTGGTCAGAGTAATATGTCTAACAATGAGTATGTAAAGCTAACCTGGTAAACTCTGCAGGCACTTGGGGTGGGGTGATGAAGGCAAACAGAAATGCTGTTAGACTATGACAGACATAATATTTACAGAATGTAAATGGAGCAGTGCAATGTTTAAATACTGTTTTGGTTAAGTTAGTTTGCATACATTGCATACAGTTTCAAATATTTACTGCAGATATCCAAACTGTAATCACTCTTTCCATCACAGTAAGATGAAGAGTGCCAAGATGTACACTCTTAGCCCTAAATTGTCCTGTATTATAGTATTATATTTTTAGAAATTGTCTCCATTTTACATACTTTTTTAGTAACTATCTTGGACAGGGTTAACTGGTGTTAATCACAGACCCATTCTGTTCATAAATGTGTTCTGCAAACTACCTAAAAAAAACAAATAGGGACACTTGGGAATAAAGTACAGTTGTGTACACTTACCATAAATGTAGATGTTCGAGTGTATTCACTGTTGCAGTCTTTACACTTGGGTTATCCTGCTGGCAGACTACCCTCAGTCGGCCTGAATTCCAAAGTCTAGGTCCGGCGTCGATTGCTGTCGCCTCTTCCCTGACGTCAGTGCGCCAGGGGTATAAAAGATGCAGCCAATGCCATTTTCTTTAGTTTTTCTTGCCCCAGGTGTCAGTTGCCCCCAAAAGGGTAGGCTAAAAATATGCCAATAAAACATGCATGCACCAAAATATATAATACTGTCATCTACAAGCAAATACACCACATAGGTTGTATAGATTAGAGAAGTGCAGATAAGTTGCAGCAAAGATATGGGGGGTGGTGGGTGGGTAACCTGGACTGCAACAGTGAATACACTCGAACATCTACATTTATGGTAAGTGTACATAACTGTACTATGTTCTTCGTGCTTCACTGTTGCAGTCATTACACTTGGGTTGAATCCCAAAGCTGTGGTTGGGAGGCTGGAGCTAAATAGCATTTGGAGCGGCTATGAGGCCCTGCAGAACTGCAGTGGCAAAGCCTGCCCTGGATCTAGAGTAGAGTGGTAAATGATAGTGCTTTGTAAAGGTGTGCACTGAACTCAAGGTAGCAGCCTCTAAAATGTCTTTGGTTGGTACTCCCCTGAGGAAGGTTGCTGAAGTGGCTGCTGCTCTGGTTGAATGTGGCCTAATACCCTTAGACACTGGCTTGCCATGTTGTGAATAGCAGAAATGAATGCAGTGGCCTATCCACTTTGAAATAGTCTGCTTTGAGATAGCCCTTCCTTGTGATCCTGCAGTATATGCCACTAGTAGTTGCTCTGTCTTTCTGAAAGCTTTGGTTCTGTCCAAGTAGAAGCGTAGCTGTCTGTGTATGTCCAAAGAATGCAGAATTCTCTCCCCCTTATTCTGTGGGTTTGGATAAAAAGTCGGCAGATGAATAGTTTGGTTAAGGGCCACACTGGACACTACCTTAGGCATAAATGTCGGGTTTGTCCTCAGAGAAACCCTGTCTGGATAAAAAATGATAAAGGGTTCCACAGCCATGAGTGCCTGTAGCTCTTAGACTCGTCTTACAGAGGTTATTGCTAGGAGCAGAGCTGTTTTCCAAGATAAAAACTTTATATCAGCTGTAACGGCTAGCTCAAAAGGAGGCAGGGTGAGTTTTTCCAAAACGTAATTGAGGTCCCATACTGGTATTGGTGATCTCCTTGGAGGCCTTAAGTTTTTGGCTCTTCTGAGGTACTGCCTTAACAAGGGATGAGAAAAGATTGGTGGCTCTGTATTGTAATGAGCCGAAATGGCAGAGGCATGAATTTTAATTGATGAAAAGGATAGGCCTTTGTCCAGCATCTCAGTTAAGTATTGCAAAATCTGAGGAATATTTGGTACAGCTGTGTCAATTTCTTGTGCCTGGATCCAAGCACAGAATATCTTCCATTTTCCAGCGTAAGATTTTCTGGTACTAGGCCTTCTGGCCTCCAAAATGACATCCATTACAGCTTTAGTGAAAGGTGCGTTTTGTATCACTACATTATCCGCCATGCTGCCAGATTTAAGGTCTTTAATTGTATGTGCAGGATATGATTGTTTTGTTGGGATAGTAGATGAGGTATTTGAGGCAAGGTCCAAGCCGGGCATTGAGACAAGTTCCTTAGGATTGGATACCAGTGTTGGCGGGGCCAGTCTGGAGCAATCAGTATCATCTTTGGCTTCTCTTGTCTGAACTTTAGGAGTACCTTGGGGAGGAGAGGCAGTGGAGGAAAGGCGTATACTGCTAAGCTTTTCCAGTTGAAAGATAGGGCGTCCACTTTCCATGCTTGTCTGTGATAAGTCCTTGTGCAGAATCTTTTTAGTTGGTAGTTGTGAGGAGAGGCAAATAGATCTATATCTGGGCATCCCCATTTCCTTGTTATCATGCTGAAGACTTGTGGATCCAATTTCCACTTGTGGGGATCCATGAGGTTTCTGCTTAGTTCATCTGCCAGAGTATTTATCTGCCAGAGTATTTATCTTTCCTGGCAGGAATTGTGCCTGCAGATGTACTTGGTAAGTCAATGCTGTGTCCCACAAAGTCATGGCTGGTCTGCAAAGGGGGTAAGAATGAGTGCCTCCCTGCCTCCTTTATATACCACATGACCGTGGTGTTGTCTGTCTTTATCAGTAGTTGTCCCGGATGAAGTAGGTCCTTGAAGGCCGTCAGGGCATTCTGAACAGCTAGCATCTCTTTCTGATTGATATGTAGATGCATTTGGTTTGCGGACCATGTGCCTTGAATACATCTTCCTGCCATGTGGGCCCCCCCAGGCATAATCTGATACATCCGTTGTTAATGTCTGCCTGGCTGGGGGTAAAGTGAATGGCTGTCCCTTGTTCTGGTGACAAGCCTTCGCCCACTAATGAAACTCCTGTTGCAGGCAGGGAATGAGGGTAAAAAGAAGTTATGTCCTTACCATAACATTCCATGTGGAGTGTTCATCTCGCCTTTGTTCTTACACATGGGTGTCGGAGCCGATCCTCGGTTCCGAGTCGGCTGCTTAGCATTGCTTTGCATCCAGAAGAAGCTCGAGACCAACCTACCTCCCACAATTCCCTCTGCCTTTACCTCAGATCTAGTTTGCAAGAACAACACCAGATCCAGCAATAACAATGTAATCCCCTATAAAGAATACATACGTATACACAAGGAACGTAACTAGCTCAAGCCAGTAGAACAACAGAGAGACCACTAGTGGGAGACAAACAGGCCAGACTTCTAAACTGAACGTTCTTCCAGACCTGAGGGTGGGAGGGTGGGAATGTAAGAACAAAGGCGAGATGAACACTCCACATGGAACGTTATGGTAAGGACATAACTTCTTTATGTAAGAGTGTTCAATCTCGCCGTTTGTTCTTACACATGGGTAGCGACCCTAGCTCCGTTACCCTGAGTGACTCACGGAAGAACGTTCCTGAGCACAGTGGAACCAAAAGATGCTCTGTCCCTGGAAGTCCTGTCCACTTTATAATGAGTGATGAACGTATGAGGTTTAGACCAAGTGGCGGCTGCACAAATAGTGTCCAAAGGCAGATGAGCCGCATGAGCCAAAGATGTAGAAACTGATCTAGTACAATGTCCCTTTGGTTTGGTGGGCAAACTCTGATTAGAAGCAGAATAAACTAAGGTAATACAATCAGTTAGCCATTTGGAAAGAGTACGCTTCGTCACTGCCACGCCCTTTTTGTTGTCCGCAAAGGCTATAAAAAGTTGGTTTGCTTTTCTATGATCTTTAGTTCTATCTAGGTAGAATCTGAGTTGTCTATGAATGTCCAACTTGTGCAACATATATTCCAGCTTATTGGAGTGATTTTTGAAAAATGTGGGAAGCTCAATGGACTGATTAATGTTGTTAACTGAACAAACCTTAGGGAGGAACGAAGGGTTGGTGCGTAATGATACCCTGTCCGGGTGAAAAATTAAATATGGCTGCTTAATGGAAAGAGCCTGAAGTTCTGATACTCGTCTGGCTGAAGTGATAGCTACTAGGAAAAGAGTTTTACAGGACAAGAACTTTAAGGAACAGGAAGAAGCTGGTTCAAAGGGTGGTAACATTAGTTGGGATAAGAGTAGATTTAGATTCCAAGGAGCTGTAGGAAACCTAACTGCTGGTCTAAGATGAAAGGACCCTTTTAAGAAGGCTTTACAAAGCCTATGAGCCATAATGGGCGCTCCGTTCTCTCCTACATGGAAGTTCGAAATCGCAGCCAATTGAACTTTTAAAGTAGCAGTAGAGGCCCCTTGATGAAACAGTATGGACAGGAACTCCAAAATCTTGTTTAGAGGGGCTACTAAGGGATCTAAATGCTGTGTAGTCCCAGTAGATGAAACGTTTCCACTTACGGTGTAAATTTTAGTAGTGGAAGCCTTATGAGAGGCTACCAGAATGTCCTGAACCTTGGAGAGAGAAGATCAGACCTGGCTAAGTAGGGAAGCGGAGCAGCCAAGCTGCTAACTTGAGGGACAGGAGTGACGGGTGGGGAGCTCCTGACGAATGAGTCAGTAGATCTGTCACCGGGTCCAGAATCCAGGGCTCCCGCATTTGGTGAGCTTGAAGAAAGGGGAACCAAATCTGTCGAGGCCAGAATGGGGCAATGAGAATTATAGTCCTTTCCTGGTCCTTGGCTTTCTGAAGAAATCTCGGTATCAGAGGTATAGGGGGGGAAAGTGTACAGGAGACCCGGGGGCCAATCGTGAATCAGAGCGTCCCTGGGGACATCCCCTGGAGGGGGTAGAAGGGCAAAGTAGCTTCTGCATTTGGTGTTCATTGGAGACGCAAACAGATCGCAGCAAGGCTGGCCCCACTTGCGGAAGATCCTTTCCACCACTATCTGGTTGAGGGACCACTCGTGAGGTAACAGGATGGCTCTGCTCAACCTGTCCGCTATGACGTTGGATAACCCCGGGATGTGCATTGCTATCAGAAAGCAACCCGTGGATTCTGCCCATTGCCAAATTCTCATGGCCTCTCTGCACAACTGGTAAGATTTGGTTCCTCCTTGTTTGTTTATGTACCAGACTACAGATATGTTGTCTGTCTGAACTGCAATGGTCCCTAGAGGTAGAAGGGGGGAGAAGTGTAGCAACGCTAGAAACACTGCCCTCATCTCTAGAACATTGATGTGCAGGTTGTACTCTAAACTGGTCCATTCGCCTTGGACTGTCTGTCCCTGAAAAATGCCCCCCCACCCTATCAGGGAAGCGTCCGTGGTCACTGTGGCTGTTGGTGTGGGTAACACAAATGGTCGGCCGCTGATGAAATTGTGATTCTGTAACCACCAAGACAGGTGTGCTTTGCAGGTGTTCGTAATGTGAATCTCGTGTGTCAGTGGTAACTGTTGGAATGACCACTGTGCGAACAGCAGCCATTGGAGAACTCTCATGTGTAGCCTCCCCATGGGAACTGCAATGAGGGAAGCTGACATGAGTCCCAAGACTTTCAGGACTAGTTTGGCTGGGGACTTTTTGGACAATAGTAGGAGAGATACGTGTTCTTGTAGGGAAGCTATTCTTGCGGAGGGGAGTTTTAGTAGCAAAGAACGGGTATCTAGATCTGCCCCTATAAATGAAATATGCTGTGAGGGCTGTAACGCAGATTTTTTGAAATTTATCGAAATCCCTAGCTGAACACAAAGGCTGAGTGTGTAGTCCCTGGCCTGTATCAGTTGACGCTCGGTGGTGGCAGAAAGGAGCCAGTCGTCCAGCTACGGAAACACCACGAATCCTAGGCGTCTCAAGTGAGATGCTACCACTGCCGTGCATTTGGTGAAAACCCTGGGGGCTGAGGTTAGACCAAAAACGCAGGGCCCAAAACTGAAAGTGGCTGGCTCCCAGCCAGAAGCGCAGGTGATCTCTGGACGCTCTGGCCATTTTGATGTGGTAGTAGGCGTCCCTGAGATCTATTGAGCACATCCAGTCGTCCTTCTGTAAGAACGGAAGGATCGATTGAAGCGTGACCATCCGGAACTTTTCTTTCTGAACATACGTATTGAGATTGCTTAGGTCCAGAATTGGCCTCCAGTCCCCTGTCTTTTTTGGAACTAAAAAGAACATTGAGTAAGTTCCGGATCCTCTTTGGTCCGCCGGGACTGGTTGGATGACTCTTTTTTCTAGCAGCTTTGAGATTTCTATAGCTGCAGGTTCTCGCAGATGGGGTGGTACATCTGGGAATCTTTTTTGTGGTAACGGGGTGAATACAAAAGGAATTTTGTAACCTCTGGTAATAATGCTTTTTACCCATTTGTCTGAAGTAAGGTTTTGCCAGGCCTGAGGGTATAAAGCTAAGCGTCCTCCGACTGCCTCCAGAGCAGGACAGTCGGGCCTCCTCTCAGGAGTGCTGGAAAGGCTTCCCAGGGATGGTATCCCTGTCGCCTTGGTTCTGCAGACCCCCTCTGCCGCCAGGGCGGCATCTTCCACCTCTGCCCCCCCCGCCTCTGGAGGGGACATCACCCTGTGTGCCTGGGAAAGAACCCTGGGGTTTATGAAACCACATCTTTCCACCTCGTTGCTCTTTGTGGTACGGTCTGGATGGGGTGGAAAAACGGACTCCGACAGCAGACAGAGTCTTTCCCTCCTGCTCACACCGGGTCAGGGTCTCCTTTACTTTGGGGCCAAAAAGAGTGGCGCCATCAAAGGGGGCATTAGTAAAGGAAGACTTGAAGGCTTCCGCAAAGGAGCACAGGCGCATCCAGGATTGTCTACAAAGAGCAATCGCTGAAGCTGCAGCCCTACTCGACCCTTCGGCCACATACGAGATGAGCCTCATGGACGAGTTCACAATCGATGTAAGGGTATTGAGCTGTGCTGTAACCTTATCCAAGACAGCAGCATCTGTACTACCCTGGAGGGTATCTCCCAACTCTTTGACTAGATCCCTCTGTAATCTTGTGAAGTGTGTCAAGTAGCTCAGCGATCGCATGGAAAAAGTTGCTGAGCTGAAAATGCGCTTCCCATATCAGTCCATGGTCCTAGAGTCTCTGTTAGGAGGATGAACAGACGAGGAAGATTCGGACATCTCCTTTTTCATGGCAGCTGCCACCACCATAGCGTCCACTGGAACTCCCTTAGTGAGGTATGACTTATCCTGAGGGGCAGTTATATATTTGTTAGGCTTCCTGGGAACTGGCTCCACTGTGTCAGGTGTCTCCCACGCCCTTCGAGCAATTAATTCCATCAACTCGTCGAAGGGTGGAGTGACCCAGGAGGAAGAAGGGTGAGCACCAAATGCCTTCAGCAGAACCGACTCATCCTCAGAAGGGGGTAGGGCTTGCCAATCACCTCTCTGTTTCAGGATCTCCAGGATGTCAGAAAAGGAGACATCCTCCGTAGGTGATTTTGGGGACCCTTCTGACTCATCCAAGTCAGTATCCGATGTTAAGGATTCTTGTGGAGAATCTAAGTGCCTCCTCTTGCACAATCTTTTCCTCAGAACGTCATTGGGGGGGGCATCCGATGAAGCCTCCGAGGAAGAAGGGGCTCCCTCTGGGAGTGGCTGAGACACTGGTGCTCGACGCTTTTGTGTAGTCGTGGGTGCAGAAGAAGACAACAGACCTTTATGGGAGGGAGAAGTTGCTTCTGCTGAAGTGGTTGTCTGAGAAGACAATACCTTCCTCATAAGGTCGAAGGCCCCTGGACCCCAAGCCGAGGAAGCCCCCGGTTCCGAAGAACGCGGAGGTATCTCTGACGTGGAAGCCAAGGGCATCGACCCCGAGGACGGAGCCGAAGTGATCCGTGCCGAGGCGCTGAGGGGGAGAGTCGGCACCGAAACATCGGTTCGACTCTCGGTCCTGGAACCAAGGATAGATCGTCGGCTCCGCGAGTCCGGTAATGGTTCCGACGGAGTCGAGGTCAACGGTGCCGACCGAGAAAGGGACGGTTCCAGCACCAAGGGCTCCACTATCATCAGATCGTCTCCCAGCTCCGAAGGCTGAGTAGGCCTCGGAGGAGGATCAGATGGAGATAAAGGAAGGCCTTGGAGTCTCGACACCAATTGAGAGGAGACTGCAATGAGTTTGGACAGGGCCGTGTTCTCCATTAACTTCTGCACCACACAATCTACGTCGGTGTCGGAGAGGGGCCTGGAAGACCGAGTCGAAGGAATCGAGGACGGTGCCGACCTTAACAGAGCAGGAGGTGGAAGCTCCGTCACCGGTTCCAAGACTCGAGGCTCGGTGACAGACAGAAGTTCGACACTCGGCCCCGAAGTCTGTGGAACCGGTGAACGAACCTTAAACGAAGAACTCGGAGCCGATGACATGGGCTCCGATGTCTTCGACTCCTTCGAGGATCTAGAAGCCTGGTCTGACTTGTCAAGAGCCTCCTGGAAGGCAGGCTTCAAAAGACTTCTGTCCATAAGCTTCCTGCGCCTATCTGTCATGACCCTTCCTCTAAAGGAATGACAAATAGAACAGTCTTCCTGTAGATGGAGAGGGCCAAGACAGTAGACACAGGAGCTATGGTTGTCGGTGACAGACATCTTCTGCCCACACTGACACCTCTTAAATCCTGACTTAGTTTTCTCAGACATTCTGTAAGAAAAATACTGTACACTATCACAAACACTGTCAAATTAGGTTAGTAAGTCACTAGCAATAAATTTGCAAGTATCAAATCCAAGTTTAGTAGTAGTGGGGTAGGCCCTAAGGTAAACCTACACAATATATATATATATATATATATATATATATATATATATATATATATATATATATATATATATATATAAACTATATATAATAGAAAAAGGATGACCAGACCACACACACACACTAAATATAAGTGTCAAGAATCCTAAAAATTTTCAAGAAAATTTTCTAAGAAAAAAGTTATCTTATCTTCCCAGTTGGTCAGAGCTGTTCAGAAACGATGCGATCGGTTGCAGCGGCAAACTAGATCTGAGGTAAAGGCAGAGGGAATTGTGGGAGATAGGTTGGTCTCGAGCTTCTTCTGGATGCAAAGCTTTGCTAAGCAGCCGACTCAGAGCCGAGGATCGGCTCCGACACCCATGTGTAAGAACAAACGGCGAGATTGAACACTCTCACATTTATTGTTTCCAGGCTGTGGCAATGTTGAGTCCAAACACTTTTTAGGTACCATTGAAGTTTCCTCATATGCAGTCTCGCATATGGAATTAGTAGAATGCAGGATGCCATGAAGCCCAAAGCCTGCAGAATTTTTCTTGCAGATAACTGGGCCTTTGTTGCCAACAGGTTGAAATAGGTAGTCAGTTGACTTTGTTTGTCTGGCATGAGATAAGCCATCTGGACAGTTGTATTTAAGCTTGCACCCAGGAATATTATCTCTTGAGTGGGTACTAGTTTTGATTTCTTTTTGTTAACTGTGTACCCTAGGCCTGTTAGAAATCTCTTTACAAACGCCAGATGCTGCAGTAGAATGTCCTTGTTCTCTGCTTGAATGAGGCAGTCATCCAAGTAAGGATATATTTGTATTCCTCTTTGTCTGCAGAATGCAATTACTGGTGCCAGGCACTTTGTGAAGACCCTGGGCGCAGTAGATAAGCCAACGGGTAGTACAGAGAATTGGTAATGCATTGAGCCAGCTTTGAATCTGAGGTATCTTCTGCATGTTTGTCTGATTGGGACATGCAGGTATGCCTCTTTTAGGTCTAAAGTCACAAGCCAAGCCTTCTTGCCCAGCATGGGCAGAAGTTGCTGTAGAGTCAACATTTTGAATTTTGGTATATTCAGAAATGTATTTAGAATAGATAGGTCCAGTATTGGTCTCCAGGTCTTGTCCTTTCTTGGTACCAAGAACAGTCTTGAATAAAATCCTTGTCCCTGCTCTTGCTCTGGTACTTGTTGAATGGCCCTCATGTCCATGAGGGATGAGACTTGCTTTTGTGCCTCTGCCCATTGATGTTTTGGCAGGTCTGACCAACCGTTTATCCTTGGCAGGGTATGGAAGTGAAACTTGTAGCCCTGTGACACTACGTCTAGGACCCATTTGTCCTGGGTTATTATGTGCCAGTTTTGAGAAAAAAGTGCTAGTTTTCCACCTAAAGGTGCTGCCAGAAGATAAGTGCTTGGTGCAGGCAGGGGGAAGTCATTGGGACTGTTTCCTGTATGGCTGTGATTTGTCTTCTCCACTTTTGGAGGTAGAAGCACCCCATTGTTTAGACCTGTACGAACCTTGAGGCTGGGATCTGCCTCTTGGGCGTCTGTATCTGCCCCTTTGTGGTCTGTCTGACACTGGAAAGGACCAATTCTTTGTAGGCCAGTGTCTGCTAAATCTTGGAGGCTGAACCCGTAAGAAATCCTTAACCGTTTGCATAGATTTAGCTTTGTCCTCCATTTTCTTTAACACCTCTTCTGCTTTAACACCAAACAAAGTATCATGATGTAATGGGGCATCTAATAATATTGCTTTGACATGATCAGGCAGACTTTGTTCCTTTAACCAAGCATGCCTCCTGGTGACAGAATCCGTAACAGCGGCTCTGCAGGAGGCCTCCAAAGAATCAAAACCACATTGCAAAGTATGCTTTCCAACTTGTTCAGCTGCATGCAATACATCCTGCATTTCTTTGTTTTCTGCACATTCAGAATTTGTCAACATTTTCTGTTTAAGCAGTGACATACTATATTGCTGATATTTCAGCATATGACACTGACAATTTAAAGCCCTATAGCCAAGATAGCGGAAGTGTAAATCTTTTTTCCCCATCTGTCCAATGCCCTAGAATCCCTGTCAGAGGGGGTAGGGTTTTTTGCAGCAGAAGCCTTGACCCCTTTGGGACCCTGAGAGATAGTTTCTGGGTCAGCAGCAGGGTTTTTGAAAAGGAATTTATGAGAGTCAGAAACCCCGTAGTACCTGTCCGGCTTAACAGGAGCTGGAGGTAAGGAGTCAGGGGTCAGACTGGACTCTGAAAATACATCATCAACAATGTCTAACACAGGTGGAATAGCTAGGGGCCTGTGTTGTGGTAGTAAAAGGAAGTCTCTGAGCTTTTTTTTAGATTCTGAAAAATCTTGGCTCTCCCAGTGGAAATGCTCCCTCATGGTATGCAAGGTTTCCCCAAAAGAGTAATCCTCAGGAGGAGAGGCTGAAGGGATAGATTCTTCAGCATCAGAATCCTCATAGGGAGGAAGAGAGTATTCCTGATCAGAAGAGGAATCAGATGAAAAGGAAACCTGATCTGAAGATTCATATTCTGTCTCTTGCCTAGGCCTTTTATCAGGTGGGGGTTGGGAACCCCTGATCAAAGTAATTAAGTCTTCAGCCATTTTGAGCATCTGTTTTTTGGGCATGGAGGCCTGTCCATGAAGCTGTTGTACTTGTTTCTTTGTCTTTAAGGGTTCTTTAGTCTTTGCCTTTGAAGGTGAAGTCGTTTTAATGTATAATTGAGTTGGCCTGAAAACACCCTCAGAAGCCGATGCCTGCTCAGCGGCTCTGGACCCATCTGAGGGAGTAGTCTCCGAAGGTCCAATACCTTGAGCCTCCAGTGGCCTAGGCGACTCCATGTGGGCATCGGTAGCGGCCTGCGGATCTAGAGTAGCGGGCGTCAGGGGCTGCGAAGGTGCCTCACTGAGAACCGGCAAATGGCTTAGAAGAAGCCTCGTCATCGGTTTTGGACCTTGGATGCCTGTCCTTTTCTTTTTCTTTGCATTTCTTGTGAATTGCGGTAGTCAAATGGCTGTCTGACGACATCGTATAATTAAATCTTCTGCCAAAACAGTGTAATGCAAAATCGTACCGTAGCTTAATAGTGCGTTGGTTAAATCTAGCACAAAACCGACAACTAACAACGTCGTGGTCAGGGTCTAGGCAAGGAATACTGTAAGAATGAAAGTCCTTATGAGGTATTTGCTTCCCACAAGAAATACAATTATTAACTTTTTCTGACATCGGTCTGGAGCAAGAAAAAAGTTTCCCCAACGGGGTACTTGGCTTTTAATGAAGACTTCGGATCTGAAATTCGAACACGAAAATCTCAGGAGTCGGCTGACTGGCACTTGCGAACTGCTTATGCTTCGGGCACCGCGCAGCAAGAAAGACTGAAGAAAATGGCGTCGGCTGCATCTTTTATACCCCTGGCGCACTGACGTCAGGGAAGAGGCGACAGCAACCGACGCCGGACCTAGACTTTGGAATTCAGGTTGACTGAGGGTAGCCTGCCAGCAGGATAACCTAAGTGCAATGACTGCAACTGTGAAACATTAAGAACATCATCGTTACGCTTGTAAAGGGTCTAGGGCTGTTAGCCTAGTAACCTCCTATGAACCTAAGAACCTATGCCCACTGTTTCTGAGCATTTAGTTTCTGGTGAGCAAAAGATCTCCTATCTATCTATCTAAACTATTTCTGGGAAATAGGGCTCCTGTGTCTACAGGAAGGGGGGGGGCAAATTTACAGATTTATAGGGAATAATGCAAAACAAAACACCTTTTATAATGTTTATTAAATAGTCCCCTATGGCAAATACTTTCATATAGAAGTTAAATGCAATGTGCCTTCAGCAGTCATTAAATGTTAAATATGCTAAAACATGCATTGGCAGGAACAAGCACTCATCTGGTCACTGGTGAGGCGAGGAACTAATAGATGAAAGATCATATGAGGATAAGAGGAAAGGCTAAATGGGCAAAGTGGGCCTTTTGTACTGATGTGAAGCACACCAGCTCACGCATCAGCTGAACAAATAGATGTAAGTACAAACTACTGCACTCATTTTAAGAGTTGCTGTTCAATATAAAAACAAGTAAGAATGGACTGCTGATAATGGGAACATTAAATGATTAAATCATTGCTGTGTACAATGGGAAGTTAAGAGAAAGGAACGCACATTTTTAAATTAACCATCTTTGGCCCCTAACCTAGCAACTAAAAGTTCTCGAAGGTGTGTATGAAGAAAAATGCAGACAAGTGTCACACTACCCAGTTTACAGAACAGAAACACAATACATGCATGAGTTGTGCAACTCTTCTTACACACACCAAACATGTTGTATGGTGTAGCCAAAAAAATAATGTGATGTATCACATGGTGAACTCCTCCAGTACAACCGAAACCAGACAATGATAAGCTTCAGCATATTATCATTGATGTCTCCATCGTATTAAACTCTGTTGAATAAAGTATAATGTTTATTTTAGAATCTATGGGATAGCCTTCCTCTACTGTTTAACACTGACCTACATTTAAAGTGTTATACTGAAATGATTGTTCCATGTTATCCAATTTACTTTCAGAATTATTTACTTATATGATACTGTGTATATACTTTTCTCTATGACCACTGTCAAATAATACATGATGTCTTGAATTTAAAAATGTAAATAGTTGTGTATCTCATTAAATGTGTAGAATTTAGAACTGTTTTCGTTTAAAAATATAAAATTGTTCCTGGTTGTTTACTCACTGCTTTATTCAAAAGCTGCATTACGTCATAATTGAACAGAATGTCTGAGAATTCTGCGGCTTGCTTCAAAAGGAGAGACACATTTTATTTGTGTTTGAAATACCTTTAACCTTTGTGGGGTGTTCTGCTTCTTCCCTTTTTCCTTCTTGTTGTCAGGGATTATTACTGAGACTTGGGAAGAATCTGTGTAATCACTGAGTGTACTTCACCAGAGCTACTACCATCCTTTTACTTCTGCTTGTCTGAGACTGTAATCCCGACTGGGAACTCTAAATGACACAGAAAGCTACATCACGACACTTGGATTACAGACTTGTTGGAATTTTTTACATCCCAAAGCTACCATCATCAGCCATAAATAATGTCTACGGATGCAGTTAGTTTTCTATCAGCAATTTGTCTGTATGAAGCCTTTATAGTTTGCTTTTTTGTGCAACTGCAATACTGCTGTGTATCTACAACCATAACTTTTTTAAATTAATCAGTTTTAATCAGTTTTCATTTGTTCATTTGGCAAAGACTACAGTTGATAATTTATTTATCTCATGAAGGGTAGACTCACAGCATTACTGTAATGTTCCTATCTGTTCTTCTTCAGCTATCATAATGTAATGCTGGTTGGCTCATTAAGAGTGATCAGTAACTGAGGTTTTGGTATCAGATTAGTAGTCTGAATGATGGCATTTTTCTGCAAACAGAGGTAAGGGGGTACCTTCACTAGAAAGATATCAGTATCCTCTACTAGAAAATATTCTGAGCGTGCGTATGTATATGAAAAACAGTTTAAGTCTCAGTTATTGTTGGTAAGCTGACACTAAACCACTGAGGTCAGACCAAGATTGCTGAACTCCTGAGGAGTTAAAAATTATAACCCTATTCTGGAGTACGGAGTTTACAGCTTAGATGGATGTGACAGGTGTTGGCCATTACCCAAGGCGCTAGTGCACACGTCCCATATATGTAAGCCCAATTACCCTATTTGTTGGCAATGGTACAGATTTTGGACTCCACAATGCTTTATAAGCATTAGTCCAGACTACCATATAGTATGGAAACAAGTAGTATTTAATGCTAAATGAGGTCTGACAAAACAAGACAAGGCAACATTAAATTTAACTTATCAATAAATGTCAGCAATATCCTATATTAAAAATAAAGACTTTAAAATTATGCTTAATGGTGTTGCTAATAAATGCCAAAAAACAAGTTTGTAAGAAACAGGCTTATGGTATAGTATGTATATATATATATATATATATATATATATATATATATATATATATATATACATATATACATATATATATATATATATATACACACACACACACACACACACACACACACACACACACACACACACACACATACATAACATAAATGCTAAATGCTCTGTCATCAGTACTCAACCGTAGCTTAAGACTAAGGAAGACTGTAGCCCAAGCAGACTCCAAAGAATTTTTCCTCAGGTAGAAGTCAAATATTGAAGGTATGATGAGGAAGAAAGAGTGGACTGGGAATATATGTTTTGGGTGTGTAATGAGTTGGCAGACTTTAAAAAATCCCTACACGGTACTCTGTCAGAAATATTGTGTGAGCAAATGGTTGCAACTCAGGAAATTATTTATTTATTTATTTTTGAGCTGGGATACAGGATCTGAATTGCCTACACATAGTAAGGACTTGTTAAGTTTAATTCTGGTGGCTGCAAAAAAAAGCCGTTATTAGAAATTGGATTTCAATCTAAACCAACTGTATTTGAAGTACTGAATGTTGTAACAGATAAAATAAATGGAAGTGGGATCTTTAGAAAATTATAGGAACAAACTCTATAGAAAAAAGTGGGAACTGTGTGAACAATACATGCAGAATAATGTTTTGGATGGAAGGTAGGAACTGAGCAATTTATGAAAAGTTGGCTTGATGATAGTTATACAAAAGAATATGTGTGAAGTATAATGTTTCTAACTAGGAACATGTTAATATTGTTTGTTTTCTGTTATATAAATGTATTTTGCCTTTGTCTTAGTGATAATTCAATAAAGTAGTATGAGGAGTGATCAGAACAAGAGCAGGATATTCTTATGAAAAGATCAGACAAATACGGGGGACAGGTCTTTGGAGTTGTGGGATCCTTCCCCAGGCAGTCAGCTGGTGCAATTCACAAAGCAGTCTTAGAGTGAAGAAAAGTGATTAACTCGTTGCTACTATATCTACACGATTAACACCACAGTTTAATAATCAAAATACACCCATTGTACAAGTCATGAATATTACAGCAATAAAAACATAAAACATGAGCAAAACACAGAGCTATGCATAAATACTTACTAGAATAAACAAAGTAAGGTTTTGAATGACCAGTTTACACTTGAAAAACTAAAACCCAGTAGTTTAAATAGACAACACAGCATCTAATCATAGCAGTATGACACTATTCAGAATCAGTTTAATAACAATCACCATATTATACCCCTTTAAATTGCTGAAACTAGTGCACAAATCCAGTGGTGATTCCATGAAATAATGCCATATTTCTGTCAACTAAGTAGTAACACTCAATTGTCAGACTTCTCACACTTCTTACTGTGTGGCAAAAATGTACAAATATCAAATGAAAAAAAAAATGTTTGTAGATACCTGATTCTATGATGCATGTGGTATTAACAAATGGACATCAGCAAACAAAAAGCAAAAACAAAAATCTTAGGCCTAAGACCCCTCCCACCCCCACCCAACCAACCTACAATGATAGATGCTTCACCCACTACAGCCTTAGACTTAAATATTCTAACTCCACGGTCACTTTAAACTGAGAAAGTGAAATCCCTGAGCACAGCAATCTCCACCAAACATGTTATGTCTAACAGTATTTTTAAACCTTGCAAGCATCAACACAATACACGTCTGCAAATCTTTGAAGAAGAGACATATCACTTTGTAGGATGTACTTCACAGTATTAGCACTATGGTGCCCTTTTTTTTAACAAACAGTGATAAAAGGAACAAACTGTAAAGAAATACTCCCACAGCTTAGATAAGAACAAGAATTCTACATATTTCTTTGCTTTAACGTTTTCTGAAATAGTTAAAAATGGTTCCCTTTGATATGTCTCAGATTTTTTTGCTTTAAATTTTTTTTGTTTGATATAGCTAAAAGCTGGTTCCATTTCATAGGTCTCATAAATTAGTCATCGGGTATTTACTTTATATCTCTAATCCACTGTATTCATTCTGTAGCTCTGACACCTTAATATACCTCCATGGCACTGACACCGAAGTCTCTTCCTATGATTCTAGTAGTGTAAAGTACACCTAATAGCTGTAACTGCACAGCATATATCAGAATTCAAGCAGTAGGCATTTGTTGAGAGCTTTATCACTACAAAGTATTCCTTGGAGCTATCTTACCATAGAACATGGTTGATGCTGCAGCAACAGTACATTATGTCTCAAAACTAATGTAAAACAACATTTTGCCATAACTCTGATGCCTCAGTACACCTCAGATACCACCAGATGCATCCCAAAGCTTCAACATCATATTACATGCTATGACTCTCAAAGAGCCCTAGCACAAAGCATGCATCTTAACAGATTCAGCATATGTTCTACAATACTAATGCACACAGGTATATGCTTGAGTACTGTGATACAAAGGTAGACATCAATCAGCATTAGTTAGTATATATTAAATATTAAATATAAGTTTGCTAGGAAATTAGATTTACTGACCGGAGAAAGCTTCTGTATGAGGTCATGGGCAACATGAACAAGATTCTTATCCTCCCGCAGACTTTTCTGGAACTTTTTGCATTCTTCGTCTTCTAGCAGATCAAAGTCATTAGCAGCATCCAAGAGAGCTTGGATTAACCCTTTCCAGGATTTCAGAGCTGGAACTTGAGGTGCAACAGCTGCGCTAATGCCAGTCCCAATCATCAGCACTAGCTCATCAGGACGCTTTGTCTTCAAGCTTGGTAGTAGCTTTCTGTCACAGAAACAAAATAGCAGTCAGTTCTCACTGGAGGGCTCCTTTAAATCCAACCATGTGGAGTTCACCAAACTGAATTAAGTGGCAGCAAAGCTTAAAAGTTACATCATCCGGACAAAACCACATAGAATTACAGGTTAAGTAATCAGTAGAGTTAGTTATAAATTGTGTGCCCCTGGACAGCTACATAAACCACACAGTACTCTAGGACATTAAAACCTTCCCAGAAACATGACAGAGTGCCATAGATGGACAGTTCAGGACTTAATAAATCTGACAGTGCAAGAACCCTAGATGGAAAATTACTCTGTGGCTATGTGACCACTTACACAGAAGTAAAGAAAAGTATGCAGTTAAGAATCATTCTACCCATATAACCTGTATTTTAAAAAAATGAACACCTCATATTCAGATGCCTAGATTTGCTTCCTTATGAAGATTCCTCTATGTGAATTTCAGGTATTTATGAACATTTCTTTATTAGTTCTGGTGGGACTCTAAAATACACAACCAGTGCACTTTCATAAAAAAATACTTCTTCATGTTACCTCTTATCCTTCTTTCCTCCCTTTCTCCATCGCTCTCTTCAGTTGTAAGTTATGTCTCTTTGGCCTTCAAAATCTCAGCACAAACTGTTTGGAGTGGCTGTTAGCATTCTAATTTATCCAAGTACATCTGCAGAAGTGTATGCAAGACACCAACAGGAACCACTCAGGGACAGCAGAAGCAAAACTAGCAGCAGGTTACTTGAAGTGCTATTAAAATGTACAGCACAAATACAAAAGACAATGCCAGAAAGTAAATATTTTCCCCTTCCTTCTTTTTTCTCCCCATGCACCATCCCATGTCGGACACCCAAACTTATATATACCAACTCTAAGATCGCCATACCTTGGTGAAAGGGAATTATTCCAAGAAATGGCATCTTGGACTTAGTATATGTAAGCCTGTTCCTTTGGCCATTCAGTCTCCATATTTCGGGATTCGCTGAAGCGGGTCCTGATATTTCAAATGGTTGCCTTTCTGCTTAGCTAAGTATTGAGTCTACGTAGATATTTTTTTCCTGGCTTAACACTTAGCTTACCTAGATATACCAGCATTAGCTAAACCCATATCTGCCAAGATGGTTCTTACTTAGCTTAGTTACCAATTCAAATATATTTTTCTGATTAAGTTTAACATCTAGTCTGTCCAGATGCACCATACAGAGCCACAGCAGGCTCATCTAGCTCCAAGTGCCATTCCCTGATCTGGAGAGCCTCACCTAAGGAACAATCCAGGTCCATTTTCATGATATGTGCCCTTCAACTCTAAGCTGAGTAGCAAAAAAAAAAATGTTGTTTCCTTATCTGTCTCTCTTAATCTCCTAATCTAAGGAGCAACCCAGGTCCTTTCTTCATGACCTGCATCTCTCAACTGTAAATTGAGGAGGAAAAGGTCCTTTATTTAATCTACTTAAAACTCTTTCTGCTTTTAAAAACATGGTATCAAACCAATTGGTACATGTGTAGCAAGAGGCTTGCTATAAGTTAGATCATTTACAAAGTGCTGAGACACCTCAGTCCAGACTGCAAAAGCTTTATTCATTTACGCACAGAAATGAATGTTGATACTGACAATCAAGCCTCCTTTCCCAATTCTAGCTACGCCTCTGGTCCTATATTTACTTAGTGCACAAACTTCTTAGGTATCCTTTACTCATCTAATCGGAAGTCTGCTTGATGTTCCCTACTTAGTTTAACTCCCCACCCCCCAAGTCTGCGAATATACTCACCACTTATCTTAACTTCCAAACTATTCAGATGGTAAACCAAGTCTGTTCTGATGTTTCCTGTTTACACTCTGCCCATACATTCTCTACTCAGATTAAGAAAGGGTAGGTTCAACTCCGCCAAGGAACCACAAATGTGAAAAGGCTGAAGAGTGACATTGCATATACTGCAAAAGTGATCTAGTCAGACATCCACTGCTGTGCTAAGTTCTTATATAACTCTACTATGTCTTTCATTTGATCACTGTTGCAGTATTGCTCACTACTGGGAAGATTTACAAAGTTTTTATATTTACTGGGAGGAGGACTGAAGTATAGAGCTAGAGTCCAGAATACCTTGAAGAATGGATCTGGCAAAACCAGTTCTAGTTCTAGAAAAGACATCACCTTGTAGTGTTTTGTAAGAATGTTTATAGAAGACCAAGTAGCTGCTTCTAGAATAGTTTTTGAGTCCAGACTCCTGTAAAAAGCACACAGAGTGAGCTTTGGCCTGGCATGAATGAATTTGCCATGAAAATAATAACAAAAAGAGACAGCAAAAGAAATCCATCTGTAAACTGTCTGTTTTGACACAGGAAGACATATCCTTTTGCCCACATTAGAGGTAAACAGCTGAACGTAAAGGAATTAATTTTGTTTAGTGCCTTCTGTGCGGAGTGTGCATGTCCTCCCTGTGGTCGCAGGGGTTTCCTCTGGGTGCTCTGGTTTCCTCCCACATCCCAAAGACATGCTGTAGGTGGAATGGACACTCTAAATTGGCCCTAGGTGTGAGTGCATGCATGTGTGTGCCTTCCGTGGAAGGTTGGGCACCGGGCTGGCAACTCAGCACCATAAAACTCTACTGCCAATCATGAGTGGGTAGATGATCCACTGTGGCGACCCCTAACTGGGAAAAGCCGAAAGAAGATGAAGAATGTTCTGAGGAATAGGGGAAGAAAGTTGGTAAATGAATGGAATGATTCAAAGAAATTTCATTTACAACCTCTGGCATAAAAGAAGGATTAGTCCTAAGAGAAATCCTGTCTTTGTGAAAAATTAGGACTGGAGGAGATGTCATAAGAGCCTGCAACGCTGCAATTCTTTTAGCAGAAGACATAGCCACCAGTAAAGCTGTCTTCCATTTGCAGAATTTTAAAGAAGCAGAAAAGGCATGTTCAAAAGGGAAGAGAGTTAACTCTTCTAATACATAATTCTGGTCTCAAGGAGAAAGAACATATTTTCTTTGAGGCATGATGCCAATTACACCTTTCAGGAATTGTTTTCACCTCATAATGTGAAGGAAGAGGTGCATCCATATAGACAGACAGAAATGGCTGACAAGTGTGCTTTAGAAACGCATGCTGATCCAGAGTTGTGCAGGATAGTTGGGATACCCAGCTGATAAGTGTTCTGTCCTTTCCTTTGGCACCAAATTGCAAATCTTGTCCATTTGAAAATATAGCATTTCCTTGTAGTTGGTTTTCTAGCCTCCTTTAATAAAAATTTGCGTGAATGGTATCAAAGCCAATCATTCAAACGGTCAAATTTAAAGTTTGCAGGTTAGGATGGATGATAAAGCTCTTTTGTTGTGTGAGTATGTCCACCCTGTGGGGTAAACTATTCTGATTACCCTTGTCTATATAAAAGAAAAAAAGGAGAACCAATGTTGTCTGGGAACAGTAGCATTTTGGGTTGTCTATCTTTCTTGATTTTCAGAAGGTCATTTGGAATTAGGGTAAAGGGAGGAAATGCATAAAGGAATTTCCCCTTATACAGACTGACAAGGCACTTGTTCTCCACACCCCTGGACATGATACTTGGAAGCAGAACAGTCTGAGCTCTATGTCCAGGGAAAAGGTATCTAGATCTATCCGTGGAGTTCCCCAGTGATGAACAATTTATGGGAAGACCTCACTGTTTAATATCCATTCAAAAGGGTCTGCCTTGGATCTGCTCAAATAATTTGCCACTAAGTTCATCTCTGATATGTAAATTGCTCCCAAGAAGATGTTGTGTTGGATAGCAATCTCCCATGCTCTCACAACTAACTTGCATTGATGCCAAATGTTGTTCCTCCTTGTTTACTGATATACTACATGACTGTGGTGCTATCTGTTAGATTTGAAGAGTTCCTAGAGACCAGAGTTGATGAAGAGACTGAAGGGCCAGGATCAAGGCTTTCCCTTCCTTGATATTTATATATTTGCTCCTGTCTTGCCTTGGCCATACACCTTGAACTTTTGTATTCATTGAACAAGCTCTCCAGATCAGGTCTGAAACATCTGTGAAGGTTTCCCGAAGAGGAGAGGAAACCAGAAAAGGCACTTCCAAGTAGAAAGATATCTGGTTGATCCATCATAGAATTCCTTCTTCACAAAACGTAAGACAGGAATTGCGAAGTTCAGAGGGTGGTAATGCTGTGCACATGTTGACTTGAGGTACCACTTAGTCTTCTTCATGTGGAGTCTGGGAAAAGGTATTATCTATATAGCTGAAGTCATACATCCCAGGGCTCTAAATGCCTCGCTTGCTGAGGTCAATACTAAAGGAAAGGAAGGAATTTCTAAGAAATCAGAGACTGTATTTTGTCCTGAGGAAGCAATATCATCATGCGAACAATGTTAAGTTCACATGCAAGGAAAACTCGAATGTGTGACTGCTGTACAAAAGACTTCTTCAGGTTTAGAATAAAACCTAAGCAAAGAAATATATCCATAGTGAACTAAAGATTCTGTACAGGTCTGTCTTTTAAGGGGTCTTAGATGAGACAGTCATCTAAATGAAGGTATATGTGGATACCCTGCAGCCTGCAGAATGCTTGTGCTAGACATTTTGTGAATGCCCTTGGGTTTGTAGGAAAAATGAGAAAAACAGAAAATGGAAAATTAAATCTCAAAGTACAAAATCTTAAGAATTTTCTGTGATCTGGATAAATGGGAATGTGAAAATAGGCATCTTCAACCTCAGGTTAACCAAAAGGCTTCATGGGAAGACAATATTTCAGAAATAATATTTCAAATTTCGAAATTCATAAAAAGATGTTCAGGACTGACAAGTCAAAAATTTGACCGCTTTTCTGGGCACAAGGAAAAGCCTTGAGTAAAACCCCATCCTATGTGAGTGTAAGAGACTAATCCTAAAGTTTTTCTGATGGTACAGACCTTGTAGGACTGGCAAAACTAGGTGTTCTTGATTTGGAAGAACTTGAAGAATTCCAGAAGAGAGATGAGCAAGTTTCCAAGGCAGTTTGCAGCACTTCTGAATAGTGTTGAGAAACCATATGTCTGAAGTTTCAGTCTCCAAACAGGCAGGGATTGATAAAGTTTCCCTGAAAGATTTGAGGGGAGTTGGCTGACATATAGAATGACAGTCATATGTATGAAGTCTTGTCAGCAATAAATCCTTTATCTCTGAAATCAGTTTTGGATTTTTCCTGCCACTTCTTTTTTTAGAAAATTGGTTGACTTTTTGCTGAGATTTTTGGTCTTTGCAAAAGAAAAAGTTTACTTTTGATGGCTAGGTCCTGTGGAATTTTGGAAGGGGGAAGAGAAAAAGTTGTTTAAAGTCTGTACATCTTTTCCTCTTTTTTGTAGGTTTTTGAAAACTTCAGCAGTTGCTGGACCACAAAGACAGTCTCTATCCAGAGTATCAAGCATCTTTGTCATGACATTGTCAAGCGGTAACTGAAAATAAAACCAGAAATATCTTTTTAAAACAGATCCAGTTGTTTCAGCTCTATAAGATGCACTTGCAGCATCACATCAGCACTTTACTGAATGTCTTGTTACCTGAATAGCAGAGTTAAGTAAAGACATAAGGGAAGATTTATTGTCTAAATCAGTCAACTCAGAAATTAGACTGTTCACATTATCAAAAAATTTAAAAAGGTACCTGGTCATATGGGTTTGGTATTTAATGGCATGGAAAGAAAGTGTAGCAGAAGTGTAAACTTTCTTTCAGTATCTATTCATGGTTCTACTATCCTTAGGCATTAACAGAGGATACGAGTTTAGTTACTTTATCAGATTCAACAGAAATCAAAACAAAGTCTGATGAAGGCTTTTTGTTCATAAATTTGTGAGAATTTTGTACCTTGTAAAGCCTGTTTTGCAGTATTGCAGAAAGCGCTTATCCACCTGTGTTTATTTTCACTCGGATTTTACAGTTTTTATAGATTTTATTGTCGGAGTCTATTATTTACATACAGTAGTTATTGTTGGTAAAAGCTGCCTTTAGCACTCCAAGGTATGTTTTACTTTGACTGGCTTAAGTTTATAGCTATAGCCTTTGTTTCATCTTAATAAATTTTATACCCTGAAAAAAAAGTGGAACTGTCTCAGAATATTCATAGGTTCATAGGTTCATAGGTAAGTACTAGGCTATCGCCCTTAGGGCCTATACAAGCCTAGCCAAACGAGGTTCCCTGGCTTTCGCCATTCAAGAAAATTATTTTCCTGTGTCCCTGTCGAGCAGAACCACAGCAGTGATTCCTGGAGTGAATTTACTATTTCCCATCCAACTGTCAAAATTTCTCTTAAAGAGGGCCAATTAGGAGCTCTGCTTGACATGAATGGGCAGCCTATTCCCGAGCAAGGGAAGTCTCTGGGACAGGAATCTATCCCTCCAGCATGTTCTGTTTATTGTGGTGACAAGGTTTAGGTCCCTGGAGCTGTGGCTCACAGAGACTGGGATTTCTGTAAGTGGCTATCAGGTCTGGGTTAGACATGGCTTTGTACATTAGGAGAGGTCGCCTTTGAGTAGGCTATATGCAATGGAACAGAGCTTGAGTGTTTTGAGATGGTCGGCGTATGGCATCTGTTTGAGGCCAGTAATCCTCTGTGGCCTTTCCAACTGTTGCAGATGTCATGCGAGGTACATGCCAAATGGGGATTGTACTCTATGATGGGTCTAATAAGGGACGAATAGAGAGGAACAATGACCTCTCTTTTTCTGGAGGAGAACCCCTTTGTGATGAGGTGTGCCACATAGAAGGATTTCTTGACTACTGTGGCGACATGACTATCAAAGGAGAGACTACTATCCACCTGTGTCCCAAGGTCTCTTGTCACACTTTCGGTGTTTAGTAGGCTACCGCCTATGTGGTAGTTCATGGGTACGGTATTTTTCCCACAGGGGATGACAATGCACTTCTTGACATTGAGCTTTAGGCCATGACTTTGACACCAAGCATCAGTCTCAGTGAGGCTTCTTTGTAGAATGTCCACATCCTTAGGTGAATCGATTATGGCTCCTAGTTTGCAGTCGTCTGCGAATTTTGTTAGCCAGATACCACCTGTATTAGCTTGGACTTCAGAGAAGTAGACACTGAACAGGAGAGGACCCAGGACTGAACCCTGTGGTACTCCACTTGTCACTGGTCTGAAGTCAGATTTGGAGTCAGCTACTTTCACTGTGTGGGTTCTGTCAGTGGGTCAGTTAGCCACTCATCTTGTGACATAGGGATTTATGCCTAGTCCAGTGAGTTTGTTTATAATGCCAGAGTGGAGGATGGTGTTGAAAGCCTTGGCGAGGTCAAGATAGGCTGTGTGCACCACCTTACCCTCATCTATGGCTCTGGTGACTGCTTCTAAGAAGTCAGTCAGGTTTAGGAGGCATGATCTACCTTTTACAAACCCAAACTGAGTGGGGTCCAGAGTCTGAAGGTTACTTATGTCTCTGTTTATAAGCTCTAGCATGATGCATTCCATGACCTTGTAGACCAGGCTTGTCAGGCTAATGGGGCAGTAGTTCCCGGGGTCTGTGGTGGCACCCCCTTTGTGGAGTGGGATAACTGTCACTGTGTGCCATTCCATAGGCACAAAGCCTGAAGTGAGGCTATGGTTGAACATGGTACTTAGGTGGAGTGCCAGTTCATTCTGTAGTTCGTAAAGAACACAGCCTGGGATGTTGACCAGTCCCATGGATGCCGTGTTCTTGGCTTTGGAGAGTGCAGTCTGTACCTGTGCAGCCATGATTTCAGGGGCTTTGCAATCATCCGGTATGGGGATGGGCTCTTTGGGGGGTGAAGTTAGCACTGAACCTGTCTGCCAGGATGTTGGCAATATCAGTTGGTTCGGTAAATGTAGTGCCATTGTGTTGTAGTTCAGAGCAGATCTGAGTGTTGCCATTGAGATTCTTGACATAGCTGTAGAAGGCTTTGTGGTTGTCTTTAGAATCCACAGCGAAATTATTTTCGTAACTAGTTTTGGAGGATTGTATGAGGGATCTCAGCTTCTTGCTGATGCTGACCAGGGAGTTCCTGCAGTTGTGGGATTTTAATCTTTTTTGTAACAGTTTCTTCCTTCAGTTGTAGAGCTTGTTTATGGCAGGGGACCACCAGATTGGCTTCCTTTTTTTTGGAGGATAGCATCTTGGTTCTGTTGGGGATGGCACAGTCCATGCACTTGTGTATGTGCTTATACAGTGCATTTGTATATGATTCAGCAGTCGTGCCACTATTTTCATCTGTGTCGGTGTAATGAAGTTTGCCACTTCTGACTTAAGAAGCATGAAGTTGGCTTTAGAGATGTTTTTTATGGTGGTTTCCTTAATGGGGGGGGGGGGGGGTATGGATGTCTAGGCTGATTAGCTTATGGTCAGGACCTGGCCAGCGAGGAGTTGACTACTAGTGTGGAGCATCTGTTACCTATATTGGTAATGACCAAGTCCAGGATGTTGCTACCCTTGGTAGGGGTATGGACAAGCTAGTCCAGGGCATTGGAATTGATGAATTCCAGAAAATGTTGGGCAAATGAGTTAGTACATGAGTAGTTTTCCCAGCTGATGGAGGGGTAATTGAAATCTCCCAAAATTAGGGTATTGGGGTGTATCTTGATATTATCCAGTATATCAAGAAACATGGAGTGGGTGTCCTGGGGCATGGCAGGGGATCTGTAACACGCTACAATCTGAATTGCAATCTTGCCCAGTGTTAATTGTACTTGGATAATTTCAGAGGCATTATGTTGAGCAACTAGCCTGGAGGTGTGGATATCCTTTATGAATATGGACACGCCTCCTCCTTTAGTATTTCAGTCCAGGTTTGGTGGCTGAAAGGTGTGGTAAGAATTGTAGCCTGGTAATGCAGGGGTGCTCTCTGGAGCCTTAAACCAGGTCTCTGTCACTGCACAGATGTCGATGCTCTCCATCTTAAGGATAGCCTCGAGTGTGTGCATTTTGAGGTTTAGACTTCTAGCATTGAGTAGCATTACCCTTAGATTTCGCTTCTTCATATCTAATATGGTGGTGCGGTTGGCATTTGAGCCTTGCCTACAAAAGGCTCTATAGGGGTGGCAACAGCCTTAGCCAGAATCTGGAATCCCAACAGCAACAGATGCAGGCCATCTCTGGCAAAGCATCATGGCCTGTCGATCATGTCGTCCCAGGCAGACAGATACTGGATCCCCTTTGAATGACACCAGAAACTTAGCCAATTGTTGAAGTCAATCATTTTGTCCTTGTACTGTGGTATCATTCTGGGTGATGGCAGGATGCTACTCAGGGCTAGTGTCATACCTGCCTGGGCCACATGGTCAGAGAGCTCCTACATGTCTCTTTTCATGTAGTCCAGGGAGGTATGTCTCAGGTCATTCACTCCAACATGAACAATGACAGAGTCATACTTGTACTTCTTGTGGAGTGACCTGAGTGCGTGCGTTATATGGCAGATCCTGGCACCAGACAGGCAGCTGACAGTAACTTTGTCCTTGTTTAGCCTGGTGAAAGGGACGTCAGTGTGCCTGACTACAGATTTGCCAATGACTAGTGTGTTGGGTATGTTGTTTTGCCTTATGGCTGAGACTGAGTGACACACTGATTTTGTGGGCTATGTGTCGTTCGGGTAGTGTTCGGGTGGTGGTGGTTGCTTGCGTTTCAGCTTAGGAGTTCTCTGTTGTTTGGGCATATTTTTATTGAGAGCCTCCGTGAATGCAGGTGTGTTTTGTGTTACTATGTGTGGGTTTGGGTGGTGCAGGTTTTGATGGACTATGTGTTGAGTGTGGTGTTAAGCTTCTCCTTTTGACTGTCTAGTCCAATCTTGTCTGGAGAGAGCTTGGCTTCTAGTTTGGCTATATAAGTGCATCTCTCACAGGTTGTAGTGTTGGGTGGTAGGAGGAGAGGGTTGTCAGTGTTGGCAATTGTTACATTGCCCCAAGATGCCCAGATTCATCAGGTGGACAGGAGAAAACACCGGGAGCTGACCCTTGGACATGCCTGGTTAGTGCTTATTTATTTAAATACTAGGAGCTGATTTCCTCTTAATTAGTGAGGAAAGTTGAGTGCTGCAGTAATTTGTACATTATTTAGTTCTTGCAGTGAGATTTGGACAAGTGCTGAGCACAAGGAACAGTTTGAGTGCTAAAACTAGAAGACTGGCTACTTCAAGGGAACAGAACAGTTTTGAGTGCTAAAACTAGAAGATTAGTTAGTTCAAGAGAACAGAAACAGTTTTGAGTGCTAAAACTAGAAGACTGGCTAGTTCAAGAGAACAGAAACAGTTCAGAGTGCTATAACTAGGAGACTGGCTAGTTCTAAGAAAATCTGAAGAGCAGACTTTCTGGCACCAGGAATAGTTTGACCACAGTAAAACGCAGCTGCATGATGTGCAAACTCGCACAAACATAGGTTTTTAAACAGAAAGATGAAAGGAATAGAAATAGCCCAAAATGGCCAATAAAACTACAGATTCTGAGCTGAAACCACTCCTACAGGTGACAGGCTGTTTTAAAGCTCACCTCTCTCACTGCTGAACAGGGAAGCTTCCCTCTATCTTATAAAGGTCTGGACAACACATAACTTACAAACAGCCCAGAATTCAGCAAGGTCTGAAAACCAGACACTACTAGTTCTAGAAATGCGGGAAACAAGTACAGATATAGGATATTTTTGTTTGTTTTTTTGTTTTGTTTTTTTTTCAAAAGTTAAAGCAGATACAAGAATAAAAACACTTTTAAAGCAGAAAAAGGCTATCGCACTTGAGTGTGTAGCCCTTTACAATTAAACAGATGAAAAAACACTTAAAAATGATAAATTAAAGTGCAACAGTATAATAATTCAAAAATACAGTTCAAATAAGTAGCAAAGTTAATAAAAAATGGTCGGAATAATGCGGCTAGTAAAAATAAGCAATAAAAAGCAAAACAGAGGTACTTAATCCACTCAAAGTCTTCCTTTTCTCTCTCTGCTGCTGTAGGACTCTGCAGGACACCCAGGCAGACTCTTGCTGATGTAATACAAGCACAACAACTGTGCAAACATGGGTTTTTAAACAGAAAGATGAAAGGAATAGAAATAGCCCAAAACGGCCAATAAAACTACAACCACTCTTCCAGGTGACAGATAGGCTGTTACAAAGCTCACCACTCTCACTGATGAACAGAGAAGCTTTCCTCTAACTTAAAAGGTCTGGGGAACACAGAACTTACAAACAGCCCAGAATTCAGCAAGGTCTGAAAACCGGACACTACTAGCTCTAGAAAGGCGGGAAACGAGTACAGAGATAGGATTTTTTTTTTCAAAAGTTAAAGCAGATACAAGAATAAAAACACTTTTAAAGCAAAAGAAGGTTATCGCACTTGAGTGTGTAGCCCTTTACAATTAAACAGATGAAAAAACACTTAAAAATGATCAATTAAAGTGCAACAGTATAAGAATTCAAAAAAAAGTTCAAATATGTAACAAAGTTAATAAAAAATGGTTGGAATAATTCAGCTAGTAAAAATAAGCAATAAAAAGCAAAACAGAGGTACTTAATCCATTCAAAGTCTTCCTTTTCTCTCTTTGCTGGTGAAGAACTCTGCAGGACACCCAGGCAGGCTCTTGCTGAGGTAATACAACAATGAGATTTTCTTTTCTGGTTCCATCAGGTACAAAATAATATCATATGCAAATAAAGCCAACTTTTTCTTGAGCACCATACCAAACCAATTATAGTTTCATAGTTTCATAGTATAGTACTAGGCTATCTGCCCTGGGGCATTTATAAGCCTAGCCATAGTGATGTGGCTTTTGCCACCCCATGAAATGGTACAAACATGTACAGAATAAATCTAGAATACTGTGCCTCTGTCTAGTAGTGATACAATGAAGGTCCCCTTATATAACAGAATTAGTTTACTGTGCCCCTGTCTAGCAGTGACACAGATGTGACCCCTGGGGTAAACTTTCGAACTCCCATCCACTCATCAAGATTTCTCTTGAAGAGAGTCAGTGAGGGGCTCTGCCTAATATGAACTGGGATCCTGTTCCAAAGCATGGGAAGCCTCTGGGTTATGAATCTATCCCTCCAGCATGTCCTATTCATACTTGTGCCGAGCTTTAAGTCCTTAGCTCTCGTGGTCCTGATGGATTCAGATTTTTTGAGGTGGAGCATGTCCATCAAATCCTGATTGGACATGGCCTTGTACGTCAGGCAGAGATCACCTCTGAGCAGGCGGTATGCTACTGAATAGAGCTGAAGTTTCTTTAGTCTGGCAGAATAAGACATATGTTGGAGACCCTTGATCCTTTTGGTGAGGTACTTTTGTGGTCTCTCCAGCTGTTGCAAGTGCCGGGTGAGGTACATACCAAATGGGGCATGATCTGCCCTTCACAAAGCCGAACTGGGTGGGGTCAAGTGTCTGTATGTCCCCTATGCCTCTGTTTATGAGTTCCATAATGATTCTTTCCATAGCTTTGCAGACCAGGCTAGTTAAGCTTATGGGGCGGTAGTTTCCAGGGTCTGTAGAGGCACCCCCCTTGTGGAGTGGGACCACTGTTGCTGTACGCCAGTGTACAGGTACATATCCCGAAGTAAGGCTAAGGTTAAATAGCATTTTTATATGTGGGTTTAGCTCCTCTAGGAGTTCACGTAACACGCACTCCGGGATACCGTCAGGTCCCATTGATGCTGTGTTTTTTGCTTTGTTTAGGGCAGTTCTCACTTGGACATCTGAGATGACAGGGAGATTACATTCAGCTGGGATAAGTATTTCTTCTTTTGGGGGTGAAGGACGCGACAAATTTGCACTGAACCTGTCAGCCAGAATGTTAGCAGTATCTGTTGGTTCAGTGTATTTTTTGTTGTTGTGAACCAGCTCTAAGCATATCTGAGGGTTTCTGCCCAGGTTTCTAACATAGCTGAAGAAGGCTTTGTGGGTATCTTTAGTGTCCTTAGCGATTTTTCTCTCAAAGTTTGCCTTGGATGTTTTTATGAGAGAACGTAGTTTTCTGCTAATGTTGATCAGAGACGTCTTCCCTTCATGGGATTTCGCTCTGATGTGCAGTAGCTTCCTTCTTTTGTTATACAATTTGTTTATGGCTGAGGTCCACCAGACAGGACGCTTACATTTGGTGGAGAGGGACTTGGATTTGTTTGGGACTGCATGATCCATGCATTCTTGGATATGTCCATAGAAAGCATTTGTGAAGGATTCGGCATTGCGGGATGTGGTATCCACAGGCACAGTGGGCTTAAAGGATACCATCTCCGTCTTAAGAAGAGTGAAGTTTGCTTTTGAGAAGTTTTTCACTGTGGTCTTTTGTGCTGGGGGTGGAGGTGGGATATGTATATCCAGGGTGATTAGTTTGTGGTCAGATCTCACTAGTGAGGGGTATACTTCCGGTGTGGAGCATTTTTTCCCCATGTTTGTGATGATCAGGTCTAGTATATTATCTCCCCTAGTGGGAGAGGTGACTAGTTGTTCCAGTGCATTTGAATTTATGAATTCCAGGAACCTTTGGGCTAGGGTATTAGGGCTAGAATAATGTACCCAATCTATGTTTGGGTAGTTGATGTCTCCCAGTATGATGGTATTTTGTGATACATTCATATCCTCCAATGTCTTCAGGAAGGCTGAGTGGGGTTCTTGAGATTGGGAGGGTGGTCTGTAACATGCTACCAGTTGTATAGCAGTTTTGCCTATGGTTAGTTGCACCTGTATGGTCTCTGATGCTTCATGTGTTGCTACTAACCTGGAGGTGTGGGTGTCCTTTATGAATATGGACACTCCCCCTCCCTTTGTGGTTCGGCCCGGGTTTTGGGGCCGAAAAGCATGATACGAGGTATAGCCTGGTAGCGCTGGGGTGCTCTCAGGAGCCTTGAACCAGGTTTCAGTTACTGCACAGACGTCGATGTTCTCCATGCTGAGGAGTGCATCAAGTGCCTCCATCTTGAGATTTAGACTTCTGGCATTGAGCAGCATTACCCTTAGTTTTCTTCCATTTTAGTTTTCTAAGGAGGTGGGTTTGTCTTTTGAGCCTTGCCTAAAAAAGGCAGTATGGGGGTGGCAAGAGCCTTAGCCAATATCCAGAAGCCCAGTGGTGACAGATGTAAGCCATCCCTTGCGAAGCAGCGTGGCTTGTCCAACATATCATCCCAGGCAGACAGACACTGGATTCCCTTAGAATGACACCAGTACTCGAGCCAGTTGTTAAAGCTGATCATCTTGTCTTTGTATTGTGGTATCATTCTTGGTGAGGGCAAGATGCTGCTCAGGTATCCTTGAATTTCTGAGTCCCTTATTTTCTTTGCCAATGGTTCTAAATATAATTCAAATAACAAAGGGGAACGAAGACACCCTTGCCTAGTTCCTCCCTTCAGAAACAACTTATCAGAGAGGAACCCTGTCACTTTGATTATTGCCTCCGATCACTCATATATCCTTCTAATTAGCCTTATTATAGATATTATCAGGAAATGCAAATGCTTCCCTTGCCCTACTCATAAAATCCCAGCTTACTGTGTTGAATGCTTTTCCTGTATCAAGACCCACCAATAACAGTGGTATTTTCCTGGATCTACTTCATAAGATCGCATGTCCAGGAGATCGAACGTCAGAACATCAAGACCACAACGAAAAACTACATTATCACAAGTTCAGAAGGTCATAGTTCAGAATATTGAAATGTAATTAAAAGTTAATATGGTAAGTGATTTAGTGCTGCGCTGTTACTTTAAGGGTTTGTAGCAATTTTTAAAAAAAAATATGGTGGAGTTGCCTTCACGTGATTTTGTTGTCTTTGGAGAAATTTGGGTATGTGTAAGTTTAAAAAGAAACAGAATTTCTTTGAGTTTAGCTGTATTTGTTAATTTAGAATGGAGCTTTACAGTTAAGGTATTCCGGTTTTGTAAGTAGTAAAGTTGTTGTTGTTGTTGTTGTGGCTGTTGTTTATCGATCACTAGACTGTTTTCTTACATTCAAAGTAGTTCAATCTTGTAGTTGGTATATTTAATTTGCAGGGGATGTGGGGGGTGAAGGGGGACACAGCCCCCCCTACAAAAGTGAAGGAGGATAGATATGCTACGTTTTGGCTGTATTCCTGCTGTCGATGTTTTGGGACTCAGTGTTTTAAACTTGCAATAATGTGGTTTTTCGTTATTGTGGTCTCGATGTTCAGATGTTCAAACTTCTGGAAATGCGATCTTATGAAGTAGATCCATTTTCTTACATTCTGCTTCCCTGTGGATTATCTTTGTTCTATTAATGTTGTCAAATGTTTGCCTTCCATCCACAGAACCGCACGGGTCCATATCTATCAATTTTGGCAACACCTTTGCCAGTCTCTTAGCCATTATAGACATAAACACTTTATAATGATGGTTTAAAATTTGAAATGCACCTATATGAAGCTAGAACTTTTTTCCAGAATTATGGGGTCTCCCCTCCTTTTAAAATGCTGTTAAACAAAACCTTCCAGATCTTTATCACTTTTTTTACTCCTAACTTCCAAACTTCCATCAGAATACCATGCACTCCTGGAGACTTTCCTGTATATTGGTTATATATCACCATTTTTTTCTCATCTCCTCCTATCTTAAATGTTACTTGTTGAGGCTCATCTGCCTCTAACGCCAACATATTTAAGTCTTCCATAAATATTTCCATTTGTGCTTTCTCTTTTATTTCCCCACTTCTCCGCTTTATAAAATTTTTCATAAAATTTCCAAAATATCTCTAATACCTCTACAGGATCTCTGGTTATTTTTCTTGTTACTGGGTCCCTAAGTTTGGCAACAACCCTTTATACTTTCTGTTGCCTAAGTTGTTGTGAAAAAAAGTTTTTATTATCTGGAGTTATGATAAAAAAACAGTTGCTTAACATCAATATTTCTAAACTCATGCATATTATCCAGGTACTCCCTTATTTTCTCTTTAGCACCGTGCAACTGTGCCTCCTCTTGTTCTGTAAGAGTCCTTTTTATTTTGCAGTATTTTAACCTTTGTCAGCCCCTCTAAATAATTCACATTACTTCTTAACCTGATCACTTTTTCTTTTATCTCTACCCTATTTTTAAACTCCACTTTCATTTTATACCACATACTAGCTATATCTTCTGGAGGACGTCCTATCTTCCATAATAACTTCCAGATAATTTCCAATACTCATTCCTTAAATTCCTCTCTTTTTAACATGTAGGTGGTGAAGCACCGGTGCCTCATCTTTCCTTCATTACACTGCATTTTATCTTAGTAATTAATTGGTGCATATTTTTGGTGAAACAGTTACTGGATATGTAGCCAAGTTCTCAATTAAACTAACATGTTCCCATGAAATATAATTTTGTCAAGTCTAACCCAGTTATTTTTCCTTGGGGAATAATATGTAAATTATAATTACCTACTACTGAATTCATGTGTTTCATACAGATATTTTCATAAATTTCTTCTGAAATATACCCTCATTTCTTATAGTTTCCCTTCTAGCCCCCCATATACATCTTCATTGTTGCAAATTAAATTCCACTCCCCACATATAAGTAATATTCCCTGCTGAAAGCTAATTATTTCTGCCAAAATTTAACCTCCAAAATAGCAGTTTTATGTGGAATACAAATACATGTCAGCATAATCCTCATTGCTTGCCAGTAGCCCCTACTACTACAAATCTGCCATTATTGTCTTTTCTTCCCCTCTTCTAGCACTACTGGAGTTTCTCTAGCAATTAATATAAGTACTCTTTTCCTTTGTGATATTCTGCATAACATCCATCCTGAAATCCTTTCTTTATCAAATTCGCATGCTGAGTTCTTTCCAAATGTATCTCTTGTAGCAATGTTATTTTCACTCTGTATTTCTTAATATAGTTAAGTGTTCTTTCCTTTTTGTCTATACTTGTTAGACCACTGACATTCCAAGATAATAAGAAAAGTATTACTATTATGGTAAGAAATCATTAGTTCCACGTACTATATATGGAAGCTTTTTAAATGTCTACTTTTGGCTTTTGTGATACATGCACCCATCAATGTTTGTGTCCTAGGTTAATCCTTTATACATTTTTTACTTATGATCAGCAATGTCATAACTTTATTAGTATGTCACACTTTACAAGAATTTTTATTTTAATAAAACCCATCAAACAATAAAACAAACACCTCCATAATCTATTAACTCAACTATAACTATCTACGTAACTATATACATCTTCAAATAATGAAATTTAACTATCCTAATAGGAACATTTGTGCTAGATAGGCAGCTACTAACACTTGCCCTAATTAATCTGAAACTGAGGTTATCTGTGCTAGGATGTATGTTATTGCCTGTGCTTCTGCTTACACTAATTGGTGTCTATTCTTTTTTAATCTTTATTCCCCCTCCCCTCAGATGTGAAAACTACCTGCATACTTTCAGAAATCATTAACTTTTCGGCTTAAAAAAACAAGTGTTCTGTGTTTCACTACCCTATTAACAGCTTGCTTTCATGGAAAAAGAAGAGATTAAAGAAAATTGCAAGTCCTCTGTTGTAGCCTGAAAGACAAGCAGAAACATCTATTGCTACAAGAATTTTTTTTACTATATTTGGTGTTCTCATATTTACTTCTTTCCATTTAAAAGTTGTTATTAGATTAAGCCAAGGGTCTTAATCCAGCCATTGGCTATGCAAAAGTAAAAGAATACACATCAGCTCTACATATATTATGATCTGTGTACTTTATACACCATCACCCACCGCAACATCCCAAGATTATCACCCATTAACTTCAGCATGCTTTTGTTCAGATTTCCTTCTCTTTCTGCACTGCAATGTCTACATTTCTTAATACCAAAAAAAGAAGAAAGAGAAGAGGAAGCCTGGAAATGCATGGTTGCCAGAGATGGTCTGCACCTGTCTCCTCCAGGCTTTCAGATAGTGACAAAGGCATTACCAGCCCTACTGTGCCTTTTTTAGGCAGTGTTAACATAACCAACCTCCCAACATAATAAAATCCTGTCTAGATAAACTTAAGGTACTGCTGCTTAATGCTAGAAACTGCACTCCCTGGAAGCACTCCTCACTTTGGATGATGCTGACGTGTGTGTAGTTGCCAAGACATGGTTCAAAAGAGCAGAAAGCACTCTGGATGTACAGGGCTACGATGCCTTCCAAACATTCAGACCACAAACTAAGAGTGAAAGAACCAAAGAAGCACGTGTATCCATCTTCATTAAGGATAAGTACATTCGTAAACCAAAACTAATAAAAAAAAACATGGTTAAACCAAAATGAAAAAGAGCCACCAAAGCCTGGATCAATGTAATAAAGTTTAATCTCTGCTTTCGTCCATAGACTTCATCAGAATGAACATTTAATATTCAGTAATTAAATACAGTACATTATCCAATCACATTTTAAAAACATTTGGCACTTGCAAAACTTAAAACATTTCAATTACCTACCTGATTAATGGATAACCTGATTAAAAGCAAGTATTATATCTTTTAAAAAACACTTAATATTCACTGCTTCATTTAGCTCATGGAATTGGTCAGCTAATAACATTATTTGCCATTCGGTCCTCTCTGTTCAACAAAATTTTTATAATTTCCACCTTCAGATCCAAGGGAACTTGTTCTAATATTTCAAACATATTTTTTTTGTACTTGATGCAGATCAAAAAATGCTTAAATAGTTTATAATAATCTTTCATTTTAATTGAATAATTATGTTCTTTAATTCTCTTGCCAAGACTTCTAGTTGCCATACCAACATAGAAGGCTTCTCAGCCTGAACATTTACCAGTGTAAACAACCCTCCAAGTTAGGCAATTAAACCTGCCAGGAACTTTTATTGTATGCTTTAGATGTTCTAAAGTAATAAGTGGCTCCCTCAAAGATAAATCTACATAGTGCGTAACACCCACATTTATAGGTGCCTGGACTTTTTTGTATATTAAATACAGACATTTTAGTGTTATATTTTTGCAATAATTAACACTTAATTTTTTCTTAAACACAGATAATGGGTGTTCTCCAACTACTTTTATTAAATTGCTGTTGCCAGCAATAATTTTCCAATTATCAGTTATAACTTTTTTATCATTAAACTGTCTCCTGACATTTCTATGCAACAGCAAGCATTACTTCTATCAGTGGTCTCATTCATTACAGTTTCTTCATTGTTAATACCATCAATTCTTAGTCCACTGTTTTTATATTTTAAATCTTTACTAAAACCAGTAAACAAAATTGAGGAAAACTGCTCATTCCTTTTTACTGAACTTCTGTTGCTGTTCTATCCAAAAGCTCCAAGCTATAGCCTCTATCTAAAAATAAAGACTTAATAATATATTTACTAGTCATTCTAGAAGCCCTAATAAATTGGTCTCTAGCAATGTTTGTCTTAATAAATTCTGGATGGTTGCTTCAAAAGTGAAGGTATCCACTAGAAAATGTAGTTTTACAATAAATTTTACTATCAAAAACATCTGAATGTAAGTTTCATTCCAAATTCACATCAAGAAAATTAACATTGTGTCCCGTCACCCAAAACAAACTTTAAAAACTCAGTACTACTATGAATAATTTCTACACAATTCTGACATTCTTCCTGACTACCTTGAAAAATAAAAAAACAAGTCATCAACAAACCTTTTGTAATACTGTATATAATTTTATCTGAATGGTTTAATGTTGGCAAGATCTCCAACTCCCACTAATCTAAGACCAAATTACCATATGTAGGTGCTACAGCTGACCCCATCTCTACTCCCTTTTTCTATTTATAATAATTTTTATTGACCAGAAAAAAATTATTGTCTAACAATATATCTAATAGGGCACAATATGGATTAATTTTGTGATTTATCATATTTGTGTATTTATTAAAAAACTCCGTAACAAATTCTATGCTATCATCTCGCTGTACATTAGTGAACAATGACACACTCTCAATAGTCATCATATTACAGTTGTTTACTTTATATTTGTATTCACAATTAAACTTGTGTATGCTTAATAAAAAATCCCATGAATCACGTATATAAGAAGGCAGTTTTTGTACTAGTGGATTAAAGATGTTATCTAAAAATAAAGATATACCCTCTGTATTGTTACTGGAAGCTGATACTATAGGCCTAAATGGAGGATGATATTTTTATGAATCTTAGGTATACCAAAAAGTACACCTATTTTTGGATGTTCTATGTACAAAAATTGATACATCTCCATGTCAATGTCTCCATTCATCAAAAATTCATATAGACACATATGAATGTATCTATAATTCTTATGAATATCGTTTAAAGTAATCTTGTATTCTTCCACACTGTTTAACATTTCTTTGATAGCACAATAATAGGTATCAACATTCATCAGTACTACCCCGCCCCCCCTTATCAGTTTTCATAAATCTGATATTTGTAAAATTCTTAAGTTCATTTACTGCTTTCTTTTCTTGTAAGTTTAAGTTAAAAAATGCATATTTAACTTTGTCTTCCAAACCTTTTCTGATGTCTTTCTCTCAGAATTTTTCAAGAAATTTTAAGGTTTTATCTAGGGTAGGGTTGTAAACCTGAAGGTTTTTTTTTTAAACTTTTCTTTACATGAACATCTTTTAATAAGTAGTTTAGATTAAGTTTTCTAGTACAGAACTTGAAATCTAAAACAGTCTTAGTCACATTGGCTCAGTGACTTGGTATAAAGTTTAAACCTGTTATGGACCAAGATCAGCTTATTAAAATGTATATTAATTTCAGTTTCATTAATGATGATACAATTGTTAAAAAGCAAATATAATTTGTATGCAGGGCTGTGGAAAAATACAGCTTCATAACCTGAAGTTACTGCTGTGCTTTAACTGCATTCTTTTGATATGTAACAAGGAAAAAGTATGTGTTGTATGAGCCGAGGCATGTTAGCTACTGTAAAAGGAATTTGTTAACTTGACTCCTCCAAGATAGGAGTGTGTTGTTGCTAGGGAAGACTTGAAACATCCAAGGTCAGAAAACAAAACCCCTAGAAGCAGGTAGGTCATGTATAGGAAGGTGTTCACATGAAGTCTGAGGTAAAAATCACGAGAGATGAGGACATTTGCAAAGTCATTTATTTTTTAGAGTCATTATAATGTAAAAAGTTGCATGACTGGTTTGATAAGAAAAATGTATAAAGATGCAACTTTTCTCTGTCCAGAGAAACTGATTTATCAACTGCTATGAAGATTGTCTCCCACCACTGTATATAAAAATTCTGTTTGCACATCCTGAGGTGTTGTTTCTGACTGAAGGCAAATAAGGTAAATCTTTAATGATATTTATTTATGACTTTAACAGTTTTGGTGCCGTGCTCTGGATCTGAACTTTGGTATTGCAGCAGGGCAGTTCTAGAATAGGGCCCATCACAGATTTTCTGTGAATTCCACACTGCTTTGTATGGAATAGTCAGAGACACAGATGTACAGCTATTCAGGGTGTGCAAACATATTAGCCTTGCCGGGGAAATTGTGTTGTAAAGGGAAAAGTTTTTTTTTTCCTCTGTCTCTTTTAGACAATTTTTATCAAAATGTAGAATAAGTGAATGACTGTGTTTTTGTCTGACTGAGTTGTTTGTAAGGTATACAAGTAATGGTGTGAGGACTTCACAGCAAATGAGAATAGCAAATGTATGAGCACATACAGTAAAGGGCAAATTAACACAAGGAGGCACCTTGTGTCGAGGGCGGCACCCTCAGGATTGAAAGGTAAGAGGTATGAGAGATGTTTTATTTTTGTCAATGTATGAATGAATGAGAAAAAAAAGAGAAAAAAGTTAAAGATAAAGTTAAACAAGTTCATGAGCCTACCACACGATTGGGATGTAGACTATAAACTGTTAAAACAAATTCATGAGCCCACCGCATGATTGGGACGTAGACTATAAACTGTTAAAACAAGTTCATGAGCCTACAGCATGATGGGACGTAGAAGTATGCATGGTTAAAATAAATTCATGAGCCCATAGCACGCTGGGGCTTAAGTGTGATTGCGTGGAAGGGGTCTATATCACGTAGTCAAACATTTACAATTTCAAACAGAGACCATATGTTCGAATTTGTAAATGTCCGAGCGTGTGAATGGAAATCTCCATAAGTGGAGGTTTCCATTCAATTCAATGTGGTACGATCTCAGAGTTGGTATACTTAAGTAGCGGGGGTGTGGGGAGGTGCCAGGGGGCTTGCCCCCTGCATACAACAAGTTTTATATTTGTACGTTGTGTTTTAATTTTTTTATAGGTAGTTGAAGTTCCGTAACTTCGGACATATGTGTTAGAACATATGTCAGTCGGAGTTACGGCACTTCGACTACGTGATATTGACCCCATGGAAGTAACCTCAGAGGGTCTTTGGAACTGCCAGGATTCAGGAGTTGTAAGGTAAGCCTAACATTTTTATTATTTATTTATAAAATAAGAAAAATGGAAGCAAAGATAAGCAAGGAAGCTCAAATCCCTGAAAAGGGAACACCTGCATATTTTATGTATTTTAACTATGGGAAGGAAAGTTGTAAATATTTGCATGACTGGTTTCAGCTTACTAAGAATTGTTCTGGTGGGGTATTTCCATTAAATGGAACTTATGATAAAGCTAAATTGATGACACTGAAAGGTATTTTGGAAGAAAAGAAAAGCAAAGTAGGTGGAGAACAAATGACAACATTTTATTTTTGGTACAGTGAAGCACTTAAAAGGGAAAAGGAGTCAGCATTAAGAGGGTTGCAGGATGCTAATAAGAAATTGCTGCAACAGGTAAAAGAGGTTAGAAAGGCAGTACAGACAAGTAAAAAGGGATCCCTTTATCCTGTCTTAGAAGGTCTGGAACAAACTGAGGATGACCAAAAAGCAGAAAATTTTGAAGAGGATGATAATCCTCCAGTAGCTACTGCACCCTCACCCCCATATGAATAGGTACAGGTACCTCCTGTACAAGACTCCTTTGTTTCTGTGACCCCCATTGGACACCCAGTCCGCATAATACTGTTACATCTCAGATTAGTTCCTCTGTTCAATCCTCATCTTCTGAATGGACTTCTTCAGTCGAGGGGATTTCTTCTTCCTATCCTTCTCAGGTAGCTTCTACTTCCCCAACAAGGGCATTAGTATTTGACAAACCTGTATCTCACCATACACGTTCACATGACAGAGTACAACAGGAGATTATGACCTCTGGAGGGGATCTTTTGGCACCTCTCAGGGAAACTCTGGGAGCTAACAATAGCGAACATGTTCATTGTCCTTGGACCCCTGCTGATTTGCACACTGTGTCCAAAAATTTTCCAAATATTAGAGAAGATACATTAAAATTCAAAGAGGAATTAAAAACTATAATAGAATGTTACAATCCTACTTTGAAAGATTTAAAGCAGCTGCTTAGGGTAATCACTTCAGATGAAACAAGGAAGCAGTTACTGGAAAAGGCTGAGATAACAGATTTCACTCTCACAGGGAATACGTTAACAGATAAACAGCATTGTTAAACAAAATTACGGATGTGTGTCAAGTTAGGACTGACTGGTCTAAAATATAGGCATGTAAACAAAATAAAGGGGAAGCCCCTGCAGACTACCTGAGTCACCTTAAAACACTATTTGCTAGACATTCAGGAATACCAGACCTAGAAAAGCAAGCTAAGTCAGCTATTGCAGCAGCCTTTGTGCAGGGTCTGCAAACCCCTGTACAAAATCAAATAAAGCAAGTGCTCATGGACTGGCAAGGAAAGGACTTAGAGTCTTTATTAAGTGCTGCAAATCACTGTACAGAGTATCAGGAAAAATGGAGAAAAGACACTGAGGAAAAGCTGTTAACTTTACAAATCAGGCAGCTGGAAAACCCAAGGGGTTGAGGCAGAAGCAGGGGAAGGTAGAGGAATTGCTAGAGGATTTAGTAAAAGTATTGACCGAGGGGAACAAGGTGCAGCTGGTTGGCAACAATGAGCTGGCAGTGCCCCTCTGGCTTCACCTAACACATCTTGATTCAATTGTGGAGAAGCAGGACATTGGAGAGGGGAATGCCCACACAAGCAAATGCAGAGAGTCCAAGATACATGGTCTGAATGGCAACCAAATTATAATAATGCAGTTTTCCCTCCACCACCTCCTCAGATTGGAAGGAGTCAGGAAGCTCCACACTGACTAGGTAAAGGAAATAACACAGAAGTGAATCTTAACCTTCTACTGCCAATAGATCAAAATGGCCCCTACGTTAAGATGAAAATACATTCAAAGAAAACCCCATTTCTGGTGGATACTGGAGCCATTAGGTCAGTGTTAAAAATTACTTCAGAGAGTCAAATACCAGTAGCAGAGCATAAAGTAAAGGCAGTCGGAGTGACAAATACTACGGTTACATATCCTGTTTCGGAACCCATCCACATTTCTTTAGGTATTCTGTTCTTTTGAGTACGAGTGCACCAGTAAATCTACTAGGAAGACATTTGTTATGCAAGCTGGGTTGTACTATTTGCTGTACCCCAGAAAAGGTGTACCTGAATGTTCTGATAAAATCAGAGGGGGAAGTATTGGCAGTTTTAGCAGAAGCTGAGAAAGAGCCTGTTGGAAGCATACAGGCAAATGGAGAGTTAATACAGCAGGTACCTGCCAACTTGTGGGCTAAGCATGCAAATGAAGTAGGTATACTGAAATCAGCAGAACCAGTAAAAATAAAATTAAACCCATCAAAACCTCTCTCGAGAGTTCCACAATATCTACTAAAGCTGGAAGCAGAACAGGGAATCAAACCTGTAATTCAGTCTCTGATACACAGCAAGGAATACCAGCTAAAAGCCCTTGTAATACTCCTATTTTTCCAGTGAAAAAGCCAGGAAGGATAGTTATAGATTTGTACAAGATTTAAGGCCTGTAAATAATGCAGTACTGCCTACTGTTCCTGTTGTTCCAAATCCAGCAACAGTACTGAGTTGCATACCACCTACAGCTAGTAAGCTTTCTGTAATATATTTATATTCAGCATTCATTTCTATACCCATTTACCCTGACAGTCAGTTTTTGTTTGCTTTTACTTATCGGGGACAGCAATATACCTGAACATAGTTGCCACATGTCCTATACATGTCATGTATAAGAAGGTGCTCACGTGAAGTCAGAGGTGAAAATCACAAGGGATGAGGAGATTTGCAAAGTCATTGATTTGTTAGTCATTATAACGTAAAAAGTTGCATGATTGGTTTGATAAGAAAAATGTATAAAAATTCAGTTTTTCTCTGTCCAGAGAGACTGATTTATCAACTGCTATGAAGACTGTCTCCCTGCACTGTAAACAAAAATGTCTGTTTGCGCATCCTGAAGTGTTGTTCCTGACTGAAGGCATATAAGGTAAATTTTTTACGATATTTATTTATGACTTAAACAAACCTAATTCAAGAATTTTGTAGTGATGTTCATTAAGTTCAAAATCTGAAAGATTAAAAATCTTAAGCATAAAACTCCTAGTTTGTTTAGGTGTTAATGTCTTTTGTGCAGTCTGCTCCTTCCCTTGCTGCTATGGGAATAATTCTTCCCTTTCCTTCGATTCAAGTTTTTTGGATAGCTGTCATAATTGTTGCAATTGTTACCTTCTGAGACAGAATCTATCCCAAAAGGATACAAAGGAAGCTCTGGAAAATCCGACATTGTGTTGTTAAATTCGAAAACATGATCGCCTTCCCCTTGTCGTTCCACACATAAAACTCTTGTGGCATCATTTCCTTGGAGATCTTCTGTTGGTTTTAAAGAAGCAGGGGAAGAATTCTTATTGTTGTTGTTAACCTTGATGCTATTATTGTTAGTTACTACTGGCTTAATTCCACTTCTACTCTTCTTTCCATTGTTGTTTAAAACATTATTATCCAAGTATGCTGTATGTGTCTCATAAGCAGAGAAATCTCTGATGATCTTATTCTGTTTGCATAATACCACAGTTTTACCAAAACGTTCAGCCACAAAAAACATTTATTGTACTCTCCATGCAACTCTCCATGTTCTTTGAGCAAACTTTATATAAGTTCATCGAATTTGCTGATGTCATCTTTTAACAGACTCAAAATGATACTGTTGTTTTTAATCAATATAAAAAAAAAATCAAATCCAATATTATCAAAAAATTCCACCAGTTCATAAAATGAATCTTCTACTTAATCCCATTTGGAATTCTAAAAAATTGGACCCCTTTGGTACAATACCCAGATGGACCCAATGCTCAAAGTTCTGATTTTCTATCAAACTAGCTTTGTATCATTTTAAACATTTTTCTAAGTCATATAAATGACCTTTAGTGTCTTGCTTACATACCAATTCATTGTACTTTTGGCCAATACCAGAAAACGGATTAACACTGCTATTAATAAAGTGGCAACTTTGTTACCAATTCGATACCCAGCTTCCAATACTGTCATGCCTTCATCAAAGGATTCTTCCATGTGGTTGCAACTGTTGTATTTACAGTGTCTTAATATCCGCTCCTTCTTCTTTCCATCTGACCAAACAACTTAAAAGATTTCTGTATCTCACCCATTAGGCTGACCAAATCCTGTAAGGTTTTATCTTGGCTCTCTAGAACCGAATGGATAGTCAGATTAAGTAGCTCCTCTTCTTGCACACCTGCCATCGGCCAATCCAGAACCAATAAACAACAAAACTCACTGGATAAAACAAAGTGGTAACAACTCAAATACTCACAAACCAAAAACAATAAAAAATACTTGGTTAAAGCAAAATGAAGAAAGAGCCACCAAAACCTGGATTAGCGTAATAAAGTTTAATATCCGCTTTCATCCGTAGACTTCAACAGAATAAACATTTAAAATTCAGTAATTAAATACAGTACATCATCCAATCATATTTTAAAAACATTTAGCACTTGCAAAACCTAAAACATTTCAATTACCCATTTGGTTAATAGCTAATCCGAATTAATAGCAAGTCTTCTATCTTTTAAAAACACTTAATATTCACTGCTTCATTTAACCCAGGGAACTGGTCTGCTAATAACTTTATTTGTCATTCAGTTTCTGTCTGTTCAACAAATTTTTTATAATTTCCACTCCTCAGATACAAGGAAACTTGTTCTAATATTTCAAACATAATTTTTTTGTATTTGGTGCAAATCACAGAATGTTTAAATAGTGCATTATTATAATCTTTCAGTTTAATTGAATAATTATGTTCTTTAATTCTCTTGTCAAGACTTCTAGTTGCCATACCCCCCCCCCCCCCGAGTGATGTCCTCCCTTGTAAGACTGGACCATAAATCAGTCTCATTCGATGTAATTATAAGACCAGATATCCCCATCAAGCTCAAAAATCCTTAAGAATTTTTTCTAAGATAAATTACCTCATGCTAAGTGATGGTATAAGAAGTTTCAAAGCCCCCTCAAATGCACATAACACAGACTGCTATGCAGAGGTGTACACCAATGCCCTGTATAACCACTTAAGCAGTTGTATAGAATTGGCTGTACCTGACCGGATTAAAATCAGGTCTTGACGAAAAAACATGCCACCCTGGTGGACCCCTAGTACAAACAAGATATACAACAATAGAAAGAAACTAATGTCCAAGAACAAGAAGGAACTGGCTCAGCAGAGGAAGAAATCCCTCTCTAGTTTAAACAAACAAATTACAGATCTTGTCAAGTCCTCCAAAGCTAATTACGAAGCACAAATAGCCTCCTTTACTAAGGATAATCACAAGGCATTCCTTAAATATAAAAACTTTAGCTCCTCGGTTCTCAAGCCTTCATGGATTGGCTTCATGAAGGCTTGAGAGCCGAGGTGCTAGAGTCTTTACTGTGTATTAATAAATGAGTGTCCTGGCCTGTTGTTGTTTTATTTTATTTAATTTATTTAGTTTTGTTGTTTATTATACTGCATTGTTTAACTATGTCTGAAATCTAAAAGGGAATACCCAGCTATGCACTAAACTGGTTGTGAATGGCACCACCCATACTCAACCGGAGATAATAGCGAACCTGCTAGTTGACAGATTTGGAGAAAGCTTCACCTCCTGTCCCCTCCAGTCATCCCCCAAAGTATAACCTGCCACCACTCTTCAGCCTATTATCTCAAGACAGCAGGTCATCTTGATGCTCTCCAAGGCCAAAAACACCGCATCAATGGGACCAGACAACAGCCTGGGTTGCCTTTTAAACAACATAAATCATGACCTAGCAGACCCACTTGGATTCCAGTTTAACCACAACCTGAGAACTGGCTATGTTCTGGCAGAATGGAGGACAGCAACAGTAATCCCTCTGCACAAAGGGGTACCATCAACTAACACTGGGAATTACAGGCCCATAATTTTGATTAGAAATTCTATAGGGCTAGAACTTTATGTTCGGATGAGATTAATTTCCAGACAGTAGCTGTGGATATAGCTGACAGATTATTGTCTAGGGGATGTAATTACAGTCTTCTCATTACCACATGGCAAAAGGTTATAAATGGAGATAACCAATTTACTCAGAAATACAAACGTGGTGAAAAGGTGTTTGGGAATTATAAAGGGGAAACCAGAGGACATATATGTTGTGACTCGTTATGCTCCATTTGTTGAAGGTGTGTCATGTATCTTGAGGAAATACTGGTATAACATTACTACTAAGTGTTATACAAGAATCTGAAATTGAATATTTCATACAGAAATTCACCTAGCAGAGCAAGTAGAGTTGTACACACACATATGAGCAGTGAGGTTTTGGAGTCTCAGTGTAAGCTATGCACTATTTGTAGTTACATGGATCAGGGAACTACAAACGTCATTAATGGGAAGCTGTTCAAAGTTACAGGAGTATTTAATTGTTATCAAAGGATGGTGATTTATGGGTTACTTTGCCCCTGTAATAAGTTTTACATTGATAAGACCTTATGTCAACTTAGGATGAGGATATGTGAACACATCTGAGATGTCAAAAATAATTCTCCTACTAGCCCTGTAGCGTCATATTTTTTTTCAAATATCACAGCAGTGATTTGGATTTATTGAGGTTCTATATAATGTATGTGTTGACATGTTCTGATTTATATTTTGATCATTCTGATATGTTATTACAGAAGGAGGCTTGGTTTATTTTCACTTATGATACCTTGCAACCAAAAGGCCTTAATAATGAATTACTTATGAAATATTTAATATAACAACTTTGGAAGTATCTTGGAACCTCATTTCATAGAAGTTAGGATATGTGTATTTTTGTATTTAACTGGCTTATTATTATTATTATTGTCATTCTATGAACTCATTTATTTCAACTGAATAATTTTTGTTTCATGTTTTCATTTAAATTCATATGCATCCTGGTACATTCTGTTGCTCTATTGTTCAACTCAGTAATGTTATAATTGATGAACTATTTAAGTGCTTTACTGTGTTTAAAACGTTTGAACCTTGAAGGGGTATGCCAAGGCTGTAGTTCATTTCTGTTTTTTAAACATTGTGCCTAGTTTGTAATAAAGTTGCTTTTTTGTGCCAAATGATGTTTTTCTAAATTTTGGAGTGTGGAAGAGTTTATATTTGGCAACAATCACAAAAGTTGTGTTCGTAATATTGGTCTTTCTCATACGCTTGACTAGCCGCCTCGCATCTGCAAGGCCATGGAAAGAATCATTATGGACCTTATTAACAAGGACATAGGTAACCTCCAAATTCTGGACTCAGCCCAGTTCAGATTCATTAAAGGCAGATCATGCCTGTTAAACATGGTTGACTTCTTTGAGAAAGTCACCAAGGCCCTGGACAAGGGAAAGACAATGCATAACATCTATCTTGACCTAGCCAAGGCATTTGACACAATCTCCCACTTAGGTATTATAGAGAAACTCTCTCAATTGGGAATTAACCCCTATTTTACCAGATGGGTAGCCAACTGGCTCATCGACAGGACACATACTGTCAAAGTGGGTGACTTCACCCTAGCAAAAGACTAGTCACCAGTGGTGTACCACAGGGCTCTGTGCTGGGCTCTTTACTGTTTGGAATTTATTTCTCAGAAGTCCAGGCAAACTTGGACAGCCTGTGGCTGACCAAGTTTATTGATGATTATAAACTGGGAGCAATCATTGAGTCCCCCAATGATGTTAATATACTATAGACAGGGTTAACACAGACAAATGATTGGTGCCACAGTCATGGATTAAAGTTAAATGCAAAAAAAATGCATTATTATTTCCTTTGGGGAAGTAGACATCCCTGCTAATTACATTATAGACAGCATCTCCCAAGTGTAGACCTAGTGGTATGTGATCTGGGTACTCAGGTTGCTAGCAATCTGAACTTTGACTATCACATATCCACAGTAGTAAGGAAAGCCTTCTAATGTGGCACACCTGACAAATAAAGACATCACATCTAGATCTAAGTACGTTATAATTCCATTATACTTGCCTCTCATCAGTGCAGTAATTGAGAACAATGCTCCCTTTTCCATGTACCTCACCAGACACTTGCAACAATTGGAGAGACCAAAGAGGTTTTTCACCAAGAAATTACAGGATACACAAAACAAGTCTTACACGGAAAGACTGAAAGCCCTGTCACTGTATTCTGTCTCCTACAGGTTGCCTGGTTTACAGGGCAGTCTCTGACCCAGCTCAGATGGAAATGTTACACATTCATAAATCAAACTGCGGGAGAGTCACTCACTCCAAGGATCTTAACCTAGCCTCTGACATGAAAAGGTCATGCTGGAGAGATAGATACATCTCCCAGAGACTGACAGTTCTCTGGAACAAGCTTCCATTTCAGGTGAAACAGAGCTCCTCCCTCACCCTCGTCAAACCAACCTAGATCAATGGATGGCTGACTGCAAATTCACTCCTGGGGTGGTGCCCATGTCCCTCTTGGACAGAGGAAGTTGGTATTAGCTACCATAGACTCTTACCTCTACAAACTTCACTCAACTAACCACCAAGAATTAGGGCAACTTAGGATAAATATGGCAAGGACTGTAAAGGCTTTAGGGTCATTAGCCTAGTAACCTCCTATGAACCTATAAGAAGAAGAAAAAGTAAAGGGCACCTGCTTATTGTAATAACTTTATCACGTACAAAAACAACTAAAATATTTTACTATAAAATATGCAATCTATTTGTGAAAGGTGTCATAGAAATACTGTTAAGAAAATAAGCTGTTTTACTTAGTTACCATTTCCCTCCCCTTACAGTCCTTCCAAACATTAATGACACGAAGTGAGGCAAATGTTATTCAGTTCCTCAGAAGTTTAATAAGGTCAACAAAAGTCCACTTTTTCAAATGCGATTGCTTCTCTGCAGTCTCACATTTATTCACTAAATTCCATGTTACCAATAGTACAGTTGTGTACACTTACCATAAATGTAGATGTTCGAGTGTATTCACTGTTGCAGTCATCACACTTGGGTTATCTGCCTGCAGGTAGCCCTCAGCCGGCCTGAATAACAGTCTCTTCAGATTTCTGTGTCAGATGCTGTCGCTTCTTCCATGACGTCAGGTCGTCAGGGGTATAAAACATGCAGCCAACGCCATTACATCAGTTTTTCTTGCCCCAGATGTCAGGTGCCCCCAAAATAGGAAGCAATTATATGGTATGGTACACCCCCATCAAAAAGCAAATACACAAGAAAAAAAAAATATATATATATACCAAAGAAGAAAGAAAGGTAGAGCCAAGAGATGTCAGGGGGCTGAAGAGAGGGTAACCAAGACTGCAACAGTGAATACACTCGAATATCTACATTTATGGTAAGTGTACACAACTGTACTATGTTCTTCGTGTTTCACTGTTGCAGTCATCACATTTGGGTTGATTCCCAAAGCTAAGGAAGGAAGGAGGTAGTTAAAGAGCATTAGGGCCAGCTATTAAGCCCTGCAAGACTGCTGTGGCAAATCCAGCTCTGGATTTAGAAAAGATAGGCAGGTGGTAATGCTTGGTGAAGGTATGTACTGAGCTCCAGGTAACAGCTTCCAGAATGTCCCAGGTAGGGACTCCTCTGAGAAATGCCTTAGAGGTAGATGCAGCCCCGGTGGAATGTGATCTTATCTCCTGTGTGGTAGGTTTTCCATGGTGCTTGTAGCAGAAATGAATGCAATGGCCTATCTATATGGAAATTGTTTGCTTTAAAATGGCCTTCCCTCTGCCCCTGCAGCAAAGCCAACTAGCAGCTGCTCAGATTTTCTGAGAGGCTTAGTCCTGTCCAAATAGAATCTAAGTTGTCTGTGCACATCCACAGAATGCAGTATTCATTCCCCTTTGTTTTGTGGATTAGGGAAAAAAGTAGGCAAATGAATGGACTGATTCAAGGCCACACTAGACACCACCTTGGGCATAAAGGATGGATTAGTCCTGAGGGGAAACACTGATGCATGGAAGATAATGAAGGGTTCCACTGCCATGATGGCCTGTAATTCAGACACTCTTCTTGCTGAAGTGATGGCTAGAAGGAAGGCTGTTTTCCAAGAAAGGAATTTCAACTCTACTGTTGCAGCTGGCTCAAAGGGGGGGGGGAGTGAGCCTTTCCAATACAAAGTTAATGTCCCAGGCTGGAGTGGGAGCTCTCCTGGGCGGTCTTAAATTTGTGGCCCCCTCTAAGGAATTGTTTTAGCAAGGGGTGAGAGAAGAGGGGTGGCTCAGTATTATAATGTGCTGAAATGGCAGAGGCATGAATCTTGACTGATGAGAAGGATAGGCCCTTGTGGAGCAGTTCTGTTAAGTACTCTAGAATATGAGGTAAGCCTAGCACTGTAGTGCCCATCCCCTGAGCCTGGCTCTAGGAACAGTATATTTTCCACTTTTCAGCATAGGATTTTCTAGTATTAGGCTTCCTTGCCTCCAGAATGACATCCAGCACCTGCTTACTGAAGGATACTAGAGGAGAGCTCAAGAAATTAGCCAGGCTGCAAGGTTCAGGGTTTGAAGGTGAGGGTGCAGAATCTGGCCCACTTGCTGGGACAGCAGGGAAGGGGTCTGAGGCAGGTGCCATGGTTGTAGCAGTGTCATACTGTGCAAGAGGGGGTACCAGTGCTGGCGTGACCAGTCTGGTGCAATCGCTTGTCCTTGCCTTGTCCTGTTTGATCTTTAGTAGAACCTTCGAGAGGAGAGGCAGAGGGGGAAAGGCATAAACCGAGAGGCTTTCCCAGGTAAAAGACAGGGCATCCACTTTCCAAGCTTGACTGTAGGGAGTTCTTGTGCATAATTTGTTCAATTGGTAGTCCTGAGGGGAGGCAAACAGGTCTACCTGTGGAGTCCCAAATTTGTTCCTCAAGAGTTTGAATATTTTAGGTTCTAGTTTCCATTCGTGTGGGTCCATGAGATTTCTGCTTAAGTCGTCTGCCAGTGAATATAGTTTGCCTGGCATGAATTGTGTTTGTAGGTATACTTGGTAGCTCAAGACTCTGTTCCACAAAGCCATGGCTAGTTTGCAGGGAGGGTAGGAGTGTGTTCCCCCCTGCTTGTTTATGTACCACATAACTGTGGTGTTGTCTGTCTTTACCAATAGTTGTCCTGGAAGAATATGGTCTTTGAAGGCTGTCAGAGCATTCTGTACAGCTAACATTTCTTTTTGGTTGATATGCAGGTGCATCTGTCTCGGGTTCCATTTGCCCTGAATACACTGCCCTGCCATGTGAGACCCCATGCATAGTCTGATGCATCTGTTGTTAGGGATTGGGTGGCAGGGGGTAGAGTGAAAGGAAGTCCCTTGTTGTGGTAGCAGGCCTATGCCCACCAAAGGAACTCTGTCCTTAGACAAGGAATGATAGGAATCATTGATTCCAGGTCCTAAGAATGTTGACACCATAGACTTTTTAGATACCATTGGAGTTTCCTCATATGCAGTCTTGCATATGGAATTAGCAGAATGCAAGAGGCCATGAACCCCAAAGCTTGCAGTATTTTCCTTGCAGATAGCTGGGTTTTTGTGGCCAATAGTTTGAAGTAGGTTGTCAAATAGACTTGTTTCTCCGGAGTGAGGAATGCCATCTGGGAAGTTGTATTCAAGCTTGCTCCCAGGAGTACAATCTGTTGGCAGGGTACTAGGTGAGATTTGTTTTCGTTGATGGTGTACTCCAGTGAGGTTTTAAGTTTCTTTACAAATGCCAGGTGTTGTAATAGCAAGTCCTGGCTTTCTGCCTGAATCAGACAATCGTCCAAGTATGGGTAAATTTGAATATTTCTCTGCCTGCAAAATGCAATGGCTGGAGCTAGACACTTTGTGAACACCCTGGGCACAGTAGATAAGCCAAAGGGAAGTGCAGAGAACTGAAAATGCATGGAGCCCGCCCTGAAATGTAGGTATTGTCTGCAGGATCCTCTTATTGGGATGTGCAGGTAAGCTTCCTTTAAGTCTAGGGTTGCCAGTTAGGCATCCTTGGCTAGCACAGCTGTTGAAGAGTTAGCATTTTGAATTTTGGAACCACCAGAAAGGAGTTGAGAATAGAGAGGTCCAAGATAGGATGCCAGGAGTTTTCTTTTCTGGGTACCACAAAAAGTCTTGAATAAAAACCTTGTCCTCTTTGTTCTGCTGGACAGGTTGAATAGCCCTGATACTGAGAACAGAGAGAACCTGCTGTTGGGCCTCTACCCATAGATTTGCGGGGAGGTCTGGCCAATCATTTGGGGTTGGTAGTGTGTGGAAGTGAAATCTGTTATCCTTGGGAAACTATGTTCAAAACCCATTTGTCCTGGGTAATGAGTTCCCAGTTTTTTGCATGCATGGCGAGTTTTCCTCCTAAGGGAGCAAGTGGTTGAGCAGGGCTTGGAAGGGTTAAGGTTAAGTCACTGTGCCATTTTTCCGTAGGGGGTGGCTTACTACTCCCTGCTTTGGAAGTGGGAGCCCCCCACTGCTTAGATCTGTTAATAGCCTGAGATTGAAGTTTTGGTGGTCTGCTGTTCCTGGGTCTAGACTGAGAAGGCCTGGAAGGGACTGGAAAGGACCAGTTCTTTGAGGGCCAATGCCTACTGAATCTGGGAGGCTGTACTTGTAGGAAATCTTTAACAGTTTGCATAGATTTAGCTTTTTCCTCCATCCTTTTGAGGACTTCTTCTGCTTTGTTGCCAAAAAGTCAGTCTTGGTTTAAGGGTGCATCCAGTAATTTAGCTTTAACATGATCTCGCAAGTTTTGTTCCTTAAGCCAAACATGCCTTCTAAGTACAGACCCAGTGACAGCAGCCCTGCAAGATGCTTCTAAAGCGTCAAAACCACATTGCAAAGTATGTTTACCAACTTATTCTGCAGAATGCATTAAATCTTGCAAGTTTTGTGTTCAGCACAGTCAGGAATTAACATAATTTTCAGTTTAAGTAGTCCCATAATATGCTGGAGATGCTTTAACATATGAAGCTGGCAATTTAAAGCCCTAATGACCAAAGTAGCAGAAGTATATACCTTCTTACCCCATCTGTCTAAGGCTCTAGAATCTCTATCAGAAGGGGTAGGATTTTTGGCAGCAGTAGCCTTAACGCCTTTTGGTCCTTGGGAAATGGTCTCTGGATCTGCAATTGGATTCTTGAGGAGGAACTTGTGAAAGTCAGGTACTCTGTAGTACCTGTCAGGTTTTCTGGGAGCTGGAGGTAAAGTGTCTGGGGTAAGGCTAGATTCCAAGAAAGCATCATCTACAATGTCCAGAACAGGAGGGATAGCTAGAGGCCTGTGTTGAGGCAGGAGTAAGAATTCCCTAAGTCTCTTTTTGGACTCGGAATAGTCCTAGCTTTCACGGTGGAAATGCTCCCTAAGGGTATGCAAAGTTTCACCAAAAGAAAAATCTTCTGGAGGGGAAGCAGAGGGAATGGAGTCCTCTGCATCAGAATCCTCCTAAGTAGATATGGGCAAATCCTGGTAATCAGAAGGAGCAGAGATATCAGATACCTGATCAGAAGAATCAGAAAGAAAATCAGTTCTAGGTCTCTTAGAGGGGGAAGGCTGGCTTCCCCTAATTAAGGTAAAAAGATCTTCAACCATTTTAAGCATTTGTTTTTGAGGCATATGCGCCTGAGTCTGTGGTTTGGTCGTCGGTTTTCTAGGCATAGTGCGAGCTTTTGGCCTGAGGAATTCAGTACTTCTAGATGGAAATGATGCCGTCAGTTTAATATGAAAGTCTGTAGGCCTGACTACACCCTCAGAAGCCAGTGCCTGCACAGCGGCTCTCGGACCCATCCAAGGTAGAGACATCCGCAGGTTCCATAGTCGAAGAAGCATCTCGAGGCATACCAGACTCTGAATGGATCTCAGTAGATGCCTGTGAATCTGTAGTAGCGGGTATCAGGGGCTGCGAAAGCGCCTCACTGAGTACCAGCAGACTGGCGACTAGCTTAACGGAAGCGTCTTCGGCAGTTTTGGACCTATGCGGTCTGTCTCTGTCTTTATCCTTACTTTTTTTGGAAGATTGGTAGTCGGATGGCTTAATGAAGCCATTTCGGAGTATGGAGATTGAGAACGAAGGTATTTAGCTACAAAAATAGCCTGACGACGAATAGTTCGGGTGTTGAACAAGGCACAAAACCGACAGCAAGGGACGTCATGGTCTGGGCCTAAACAGGTGATGCAGTACGAATGAAAATCTCTATGAGGTATTTGCTTTCCACAGGCAAGACAATTGTTAACTTTTCTGGCATCGGTTAGAGCAAGAAAAAAGGATCCCCAATGGGCTACTTATCTTTTTTGAAGACCTCGGGTCTGAAACTCAAAAATGAAAATTTGAGGAGATGGCCAACCGGCACTTGCGAACTGCTTCTGCTTCGGGCACCGCACTGGTGTAATGGCATCAGCTGCATGTTTTATACCCCTGACGACCTGACATCATGGAAGAAGTGACAGCATCTGACGCAGAAATCCGAAGACTCTGGCATTCCGGCCGGCTGAGGTTACCTGCAGGCAGATAACCCAAATGTGATTACTGCAACAGTGAAACACGAAGAACATCTTCCTATTCCTCTCCTTCTCCCATCTCCAGATTCTGGTTCAATTCTACCATGCTCCTGATTCTTCTGGTCAACTCCTGTGCTTTTCTCTGTCTCTCAAGTGTTTTCCATTGAAGCAGTGAAAAAGTTTTCACGTCTCTCCATATGCTTTACTATCAAAAAAATGAGAAGCAGAATTCCCTAATTTTTTTTTTTTTTTTTTTGGACAAACTTTTGCATTTTCCTCCTTAGCCTGTTCTGCATCAGAAAATTACTTTGATCCTCCAGGAATAATATTCTGCTGGATAAAGCATCTTGAATCTCACAGCTGCCTCTCAATATTCCCAAATTACTGGAATAAATGTGTTTCTCTACTGCCTGGTATTACAATGAGTAATCATTTTCCAAACACTCTATTGTCTCCAACTTTTAATACTTTGCCCTTTTGCCACGTTTTTGTCAATATCAACTCTTTCTGCTTGTAGGTATATATATTTACTAATAAAGATCTTGGCTGCTTTCTCATGGCCATATTTGGAGCATGTATGTGGTCTGCCCTTTCAATTAACGGTTCCTGCTGTGGAATACCTGCCCAGTTGCTTATTCATAAAATTAATAGTCTGTTCCTTCTAATTCCACTGTTACAGCAGAAAATCTCAGATTTGACCTATGTGCTCTGCCCTCTAAGTCTACCATTTTTTGTAACATCTCTTCTTGAGCAATCTCCTACTCAGCCAGCCTTTTCATTTTGACCTCTGATTTTGCAGTTTTATCAGCTGAATATCTGTTTAAAGCTTCATCCATTTTTCCAGCCTTTTGTTATTTGATTTGATACACTCCTTCTGTGTTTTGTTTCTTTTAATCAGCCTTGAGAACACTTGACTTATTTTTTTCTTCTAGCTTACTAGAAGCCATGTCTTGCACCAAAGCTGGAGCTTGAAGTGCTTTTTGTTGAACAACTGCAGGATTCTTCTGGGTCAGTTTTTTTTTTCTTCACCTTTTCTACTTGATTTTCTTTCAGGCTCTCTTAGTTTTTCTTTAAAAGTATCCAGGCAGTGTACTTAGTAACTGAATTTTACTCAAACTGACAATATCTCTGGCTGATTTTCTCAGTTTCTGTTTTCACACTGGAAGAGCTGAACTTAAACTGTTGATCAGTGAGCAGGGGTCATTGTGGAGGCAGTCAGGGCTTCATCTCTGTGCTAAGACACTGAGTTAATGTTTCTTGGAATTTCTGTTTCATATGTCTCTAAAATGGTAAAACTGAAAACAAAGCCATCTGAAGACTATATGACAAAAGTATAAGGTATTTTCAAAAAAGGGATGTGCTGCATGTTGAACTAAGCAAGCAGGCCTACTTGAGCTTAACAGAACTCAGTCTGTCAAATCCCAATGCCCCACATTTCACAGTGTGCTACATTAAGCTGCTGGACAGACTAATTTAGAAAAGTCTGAAGCTGAAATACAGCAAATGCCAGATAGGTATGAATAATCTCAGATACTAGGGTCATACTTTGATGTTGAAAAGACAGAAGCTTGATTTGGAAAATGTCAGTACTACAGGTAACATGTAAAAACTAGAAGATAGATTAGCTCTTATGAGATTTCTTTGAATTGTACAATATTTGTCAATCATTATTCCTAAACAAAGTGCATAGAGGTGTACAAGCATTCTGTTTATTGTATGCTGCCTGTCAGGATGGCAATTCAGAGACATGGATCATGGTCTCTACTAATAGTGTGTACAAACCATTCTTATTTAGGAATTGTTCAAAGGACTGCATAGTACATATCATTGTTCTAGGTACTCTAGTGCTCATTTCATCACAAATTCTGTCTTCAGCCAAACAGCCACTGTACTCTGCTGTGTTGCATATCATAACAAAGCATCACAGCAGGGAAAATATGCAGTAGGGTGTACTTTGTACACCCTGCCAAACAGGTTTTCCATGTTCCACTGTGTTCCACTGTTATGCCTATGAGTGACTCATAAAAATGTTTCACTCATACAGCATGGCAGCAGAGCTTGTGTCATTACCATAATAAGGCAATGAGGAGATCTGGTGTTGTGCAAGCTCCTACTGGCAGGAGCCTAGCAACATCATAGTGTGGGGGCTGAGTGAGGTGCTGGTGTTGTGGTAGCATCACTGCTGTATCATATGGAACTCTACTGTCAGTAGGGTTCTTCCTACCCCTCAATGAAGGTTTTATTTTTTTAACAGTTCAGTGTACTGAGCAACATATTAGAAGTACTGGGAAGATTACTGATCTGCCAAGTTGAACACTGTTGTATTGCACATGATTGGTGTCCCATACATTATCCCACTGGGAAAAGTTGATACACTGATGTTGTGCTGTTGAATCTTGCAATACTGGGGGTCACTTTTGCATATTCACTCCATATATAGAGTACTATAGCTACAAAATGAGGTTACAACTGCATACATTACCTTACCCCAATTTGTATCTTCTTTTATGGATCAGATGGTGTGCTGGTACACTGTTGTACAGAATGCCAATCCTACCTCATGGCACACAATGACTATGAACAGTACCACATGTTCATATCTAACATGTGAAATACCATAGTGCCACTGAGGAAATGCTGTGTCATTATGTGGATGGGTTTTGGTTAACACAAGACAGAAGCTTTGAGATTTAAAAAAAACATTTTATGAAAGCTATTTCACTTGGGTTTTATGATGTGTTGCAATCAGCTGTATTTCAGGTTGATGCAAGCCAAAAGCAGCTGGGTGCAGTGTTGCTGGAGGCAGGCAGACCAACAATGTATGTGGGTCAAGAGCTTTAACAGAAGCACACACAAGGTATTAATAAACAGAAAAAATAATGGAATTGTTTATGGATGTCAAAAATTTCATGACTATATTTATGGCAAATTACTATCAGTGGATTCAGATCACAAACCACTACAAAGTATCTTAGCAACTCACTTTACAAAAGCAGCATTAAATTAAAGGGAAAACTTCCACACTTGCAAAATAATTATATCAAAGTTCAGTAAAAGTCATGACAGAAAATGCAAAAGAGCTGCTGCATTAAGTTGAACTTACCTAAAGGAGCAAAAAAAGACTTTATAGAAAAAATATACAAGTTCTTTAGGTTACTCTGCGACTAACTGTTTAGGTGATAAAATGAAAGATCTTAAAAAGTATAACAGACAAAAGCAAAGAAATGTATTTATTAAAAAAAAGTCATAATGTATGATTGGGCTGAACAGATGACAGAAATATGCAAAGACATTCGACCTACTATCCACAGAGATCTGACATTTCATGTGTGCAAGTATTGATTTTAAATCAGCTAAAGTGGTAATTCCAAGTCACTTGAGAGAATAGATGCTACAAAAGATACATAAATCACAAAAAAAAAATTGTCAAGTACAAGAAAAGAGCAACATGTATATTTTACTGGTTAAAAAAAAAACAAGGTGAACAGCGGTGTGTAATCCATAATGCTTACTACAAAAATGCAAAGGAAGAAGTAATTCCATATGATATGCTGGACATTGATGGAACAAAGTAGGTAAGGATTTGCTTCAGTACCAAGAGTATAATTACAGGGTCTATATTAGAACATCGAATGTTCTAAATATCAAACTCTCTAAACAGCAAAAATGCAGGACCTCCAAGTGCTTTTTTTGAGATCGTAGTACAGTGAAGATCGGCTTATTTGCCCTTTCCTCACTGTAGTACGATCTCGGAGGTGGAATATATATTTAGCAGGGTGTGGGGGGGGGTGCAGCCCCCCATAATGAGTTCAAGGTCCTGCATTTTTGCTCTTTAGAGCGTTTGATATTTAGAACATTTTATGTTCTAATACAAACCCTAATTACCTGCTCTGCATACAATATTATTCCAAGTTCTCAGCAGTCATACACTTGAAAGATACTATGTGTGTGATAAATGTCCTCAAGTATATATGCCTAAAGAAATCATTTTGGACAGTAGACCTTAATATGCCAGTTAAAAGTTCATAAGTTCTCAAAGAAATAGAAATTTAAGCATACAACATATCACAGCTGTAACTATGGTGGGAAGAAGGGGCACCTGCTCTGTGGGCAAGCTGTCAGAGGATGTGATCAGCAGGTGCCTATAGTAGGGGAGTGAAGTATCGGTTTCATAAATGAAAGACAATACTGCATTTACAGTCATGGCTGAAGAGCTCAGTGTTTTATGATTGAACTGTAGGAAGCAGCTTGCTATAACTTTGAGAAGGAAATTTTTTTTTTTTTTAATCCTCAAATTTTGAGCTGAGGAAGGCACCAGTTTGACTTGACGACCCAGCTATTGTTCTGCAAAATATAGTGCTTATTACCTTCAGAGAAAAGGACAGATGGAAAGATGGAACAGGCAATTAAAATCTAGTGAAGAAATGTGATGGTTTGCCTATAATGGAATATTGCCAATTCTGCAATACAGAAATTTGCCTCTTCCGGAAGCTGGCTTACCATCAGCAAACTTGCTTACGGGAAGGAGACTGACAATAAGCAAACTACAACTACTACTACTACTATCATCACTTCTTTTTGTTACCCGGAAATGCTACATTTATGGATGACAAATTAGGGAACAGAGAAACTGTATTATGACAAAAGTAAAACTAATTATCTGTTTCGAAAGTAGGGGGTAGGATAAGGACTCATAAGGATTCAAATTCAGAAAAGTATGAAGAGTGATAGACAAAGCAGATGAATCAAGGTCAAAGCATGTCAAGGGCTGAGATTCTCAAGTTTACAGAAGCAATTTCAGAAAAGTGAGGACTGTAATGAAATTACCTCACATAAGTAAAAATAAACATTTAACATGGTTTCCAGTGGAACTGCTTTCTCAGAAAATCAAAGGTCGGGATGTTACTCCTGAAACGCATAACCGCAATGAGTCAGAAAGTATCAGTATTGATGCTCATGCAAGGAAATTAAAATATTCAAAGTGATGTTATATCTAAGTAAGATTCAAAACCAGACATGTTACCGCACTTTGAAAATCTGCATACCCACAACAAGCTGAAGTATCACTATTGATGCTCATTCAAGGAAATGAAGGTTTTTCAAAGTGATGTTTCATCCAACAAAGGTTCAAACCAAAGATTTCTCAGAATAATGACTGTAAACCTCAGCACTTACAACAGCACCAACACTACACAAGACATGGGAAAATTATCAAGAAGCCTAACTCTGTAATCTTTATATCTGGATAAAATAGTAAGCAGTGTGTTAAATCAACACAAGATGGAAGAATATTAATAATAAGGTAAATTGTTTTGTGTCATAAAATATAACAAATAAAGCCTAAATGAAACCTGTCTAAATCTACAAGGTGAAGTGCTTAATTACTGAAGCATAAAAACTCAGTTACCAAATTTACAGTGATGAATCTGCAGAAGAAAATGCTCAATAGTTGAACAATTGTTAATGCTGGAGTACTTCCGATTAAAGAAAATTATGTACAACTTTTATGCTGCATTGTTAATAGCACCTCCGTGAGTGGCAGATTAAGTTTCTATACTTTTTTCACTGCACTGATTTCAATTTGCAAAACTATTCATGTCAGCTGTGTTTACGGTACCTTTCATTAATGAAACAAGTTTAGTAATCTCACAATGGAAACATAGTGAAGATAGGAAACATATACTGACTTAAATCATTTTTATAGCAGAAGTAATTAGAAAAACACCAGTATGGTAAACAGCACTTTGCACTGACATTAAAATATGTATGTATGTATGTATGTATTTCCAGTGCAATACACTACATAAAATGTTGCTTGAAACTGCAGTCCCAATTTGGTTGTCCCACTGCATCTTAACATCCTTCCCCTCAACTTATATATTCACATTCTGAGGTTGCATTACCTCAGAAGTGAAACAGTCTTTGTTTTTCACATAATCCACTAGATGGATTGCAAACTGGCTCAAGGACAGAACCCACATGGTTAGAATTGCTGGAGCCATGTCAGACTCCAAACCAGTTACAAGTGGTGACCCACAAGGCTCAGTCCTGGGACCGCTCTTGTTCGGTATATATTTCTCGGAGGTACAGGCCAACACGGAATGACTGTGGCTGACCAAGTTCGCCGATGACTGCAAACTGGGTGCCATAATCGACTCTCCAGCCGACACAAGCATCCTCCAAAAGGGCCTCATAGAAACAGACAACTGGTGCCAGAGCCATGGCATCAAGCTAAATGCCAAAAAGTGTAGTCATCCCCTTTGGCAAAAACAAAGTGCCCACAAATTACCACATAGGTGGTAATCCATTAGGTACAGAGGAAGTAATTAGGGACCTGGGGACCCAAGTTGATAGCAATCTCTCATTTGACAACCACGTGGCCAAAGTGGTTAGAAAAACATTTTATATAGCCCACCTAATCATGAAGGGATTCACATCTAGATCAGGGGAGGTCATCGTGCCTCTTTACTCATCCCTCATCAGGCCCATAATTGAGTATAATGCCCCTTTTGGGATGTACCTTACCAGACACCTGCAGCAAATGGAAAGACCCCAAAAGTACCTCACCAAGAGGATCAAAGGGCTCAAACAGATGCCATATGCTGCCCGGTTAAAGAAACTCCAGCTCTACTCATTAGCATACCGCCTGTTCAGAGGCGATCTGTGCCTGACGTATAAAGCCATGTCCAACCCGGAATTAATGGACATGCTGCACCTCAGAAAATCCATATCCCATCGAGCTACGCGCTCGAGAGACTTGAACCTCAGCACTGAAATAAATAGGACATGCTGGAGGGACAGCTTCATAACCCAGATGCTCCCTTCACTCTGAAATAAAATCCCAGTCCAGGTTAGGCAGAGTCCCTCATTGACTCTCTTCAAGAGGAATCTTGATGAGTGGATGGGAGATCGTAGGTTTACCCCGGGTATCACTTCTGTGTCACTGTTAGACAGAGGCACAGTATACTAACCTCGAAAAAGGGCATAGCAAAATAAATTTAAAATGGGTGGCGAAAGCCAAACACATTCTGGCTAGGCTTATAAATGCCCTAGGGCAGATAGCCTAGTATGAACCTATGAACCTATGATAAAACCAAATGCCCAGGCTAAGAATATTTAAGTGGCAGGTGGGAGTGTAAAGGCTTGTTCCACCGCAGAACTAACTTTTATGTGCAAATTCATCTCTATTTTGTGATTTAACACAATACTTTTTTGATGTCTCAGCTTCTAGTCAGTCTGCTCCACTGTCACTTAACATTTGGCAGGTGTATCTGGGTTGTATATGGTCAGTTTAATAAATGGAAGCAAAACAAACCTTGCAATATAGATGACTGAAGAGATGCCCTAACCCCAGACTGGCAATCTGATCTGGAACGTTTTATAAATTAATAAAAGGAAGCCCAGGTTATTATAGTATCACATACATACTGAGCTGAGATATTCTTGAAGAAAGTGGCTGTGCTGTCAACTGATGTAGCAAAGTGAGGTCCAACCACTCCATTTTGAAGTTTTGTTACATTTGTCATAACCAAATGAAATGCAGCTGCTTAACCATGCTTTTAATTATTGTCTGTCTTAACTATCTTAAAATGTCTTGAAGCATTTGACCTTGTGCAATATTACTGCAACAAGATGCCCAAGGTTTGAGCAGCAAAAGGTAATTATAATAACAGTGATTATTGCCTCACTGTTTTCAGTAAACATTTTGAAAGAGAGAAAACAGACAAAACTCTTAAAACAAAATATGAATCTTTCTTATAGTCCAAGCATTTGTGACCATGACTCTGTGAGGAACACTTAAGGTGTTAGCAACTGTAGAATGTAATGGGATAGAAAATCTCTCTGTTGTCTTATTTATTTTTTTATTTATTTACACTTTGCTGACCAGGTTAGACTCGCTACACCAACAGCCTCTTTCAGGGGAGACTCAAGTTAATATTTATGCTGACTACGGGAAACTTGACCAGAGCAGTGGGGAACGTCCCCTACTTTTTGATAAGTGCTATGGGAACTTCAGCATCCACCTAAGTTACCACCAACTTAGGCATATGGGGCCTTGATTGCACACTCAGGAGCATGGAACCCCCCCCCCCCGCCCATGATGCACTGAAGTATCAATACTAGAAATTCAATCTACTGGGTAAATCAATTTTAAATCTTAAATATAGTGAGATAAGTAGATAGAGTCCTGCTGCAGATGATCAACCTGGATTAATGTGGCTTCACAGAGGGAAGGCAGAAGTTTGGCAACATCAGTAGGACAATACTAATCCAACAAGATGTGACAGCTAGTAAGAAAACATTAATGATCATAGGGCTGTATGCTGAGAAAGCAGTAAATGGAGTTAGGGTCTTTCTGAGAAAGGTGCTCTGGGGCTTTGGATTCCCCAAATGCTGGGTTAAACTCATTTTTTATATTTACAAGTGATTAAATCTTCTTCTTCTTTCAGATTTTCCCAGTTAGGGGTTGCCACAGCGGATCATCTGTCTGCTCATGATTGGCAGTGGAGTTTTACAGTGTCGAGTTGCCAGCCTGGCGCCCAACCTTCCACAGAAGGCACACACATGCACACACTCAAACAAAGGGCCAATTTAGAGTGTCCAATCTACCTACAGCATGTCTTTGGGATGTGGGAGGAGCACCCGGGGGAACCCACGCGACCACAGGGAGGACATGCAGACTCCGCACAGAAGGCACCTCAGCCGAGGATCAAACCAGAGGACCTCTTGCTGTGAGGCAAGTGATCAAATGTGATGATGAAAACAACAACAGGGCTTACTGATCTTTTTTACCTGACAAGAGAAATAAGGCAAGGATATCTGCTCTTGCCACTTTTATTTTCAATTTATCTGGAGCCACTGGTGATCAACATTAGGAACTCTGAAGTACAAAGATATAGATGTTTAAATACCCAAGAAAAGTGAGCATCATTTGCTGACAACATACTATTGTATAGAGCCAATCTAGAAAGAGATTTGCAATATGCATTTCAGGACATGAAATTACTTAGCTCTACTGCAGTCTATAAAGTAAATCAAACAAAAAAAACCCTTACGTACTAGCAGTTAACTGCACACCTAGCTTTGACCTATCCCCTTTTAGTGGGGGTATGAGAAATTAAAATATTTATGTATGGTTAGATAAAAATGGCCAGCAGGCTGTAAAATATAGATGGGAGGAAAGTACCCAAAAGATCATTAACATGACATGGAAGTGGAAAATGCTCTACATGGGAGAGGAACACAAAGTGAAAGCTGTTAATGTGTTTGCAGTGCCCTAAACTCTGTATATAGGCAGGCATATTTTCATCAGCTGGATGCGACTGTTTGGAAATGAATTACAAAAGAATTGAGAGGGTTTTTTGGGAAAGGAAGAAAGAAAGAAAGATTGAATCAGGATAAACTCCAATTGCTAAGGTTAAGAGGAGGTTTGGACATGCCAGAATTAGTGACATACTTTTAAGCAATGCAGCTTTGAGTGCTGAATTTACTGCAGATGTGAAATTACAGGCCTAAATGAAAAGCAATAATGATGTGATGATACAGAGATGAAGAGACAGAGCCATCACTGATGTTGTGCCAGAAGGTAGAAAATACTGTACATGGAAGTTAAATCTCAGATATATGCGGAATACTGTGATGATTTAAACCTTGGCAAACCAATATACCGCTCACAGGATAAAAGGTGGCACAAAAAAGGGAAACAGCAGTCAGCAACATCTGATATATGGAGAAAAAACTGCAATTTTTATATAATGGGGAAGATGCTACTGCACAAGAAAATAAAACAAATGGGATAAGGTGAAGAAGGAATTTCATTTTCAGAAAAGAGAGTAGGATATATGGGGTTGATATAGCAATAACCCACGCCTGGGTGTGGGTAATGCGGGATTTATGTGTGTGTGTGTGTGTGTGTGTGTGTGTGTGTGTGTGTGTGTGTGTGTGTGTGTGGTGTGTATGCATGTGCACATATGCATGTGGAAAGGGCATATGTGATTAATTCACACCACCATAAATATTGTTCCTACACTAATCAGAAAAAATATGAGAATCAGAAAAAATATGAGAATCAGGTATAGTGGAGTTAAAACTCCTTCAGCAGTTTTTGCTGAGTATACGTGAGAAAAAAATAATTAAAAAGTCAGACTCATGAAACAAAATGTTGGCATTGCTAACTCTAGGCTGAAACCAGACAAGTCTGCTGCAGTCAAGGCACTGAAGGAGGAAGGCAGTAGAACTGTCAGGGATGATAAGCTATGTATTAATGACTGAAAGAACACAACAAATCTCTTATTTCTGTGTCAAACTAACTCCAGCTGTTCAAAAGTTGGAGGTCATCTGTAGCTGTAACATAGCCTTTTTCTGAACATCACACCGGGAGACAAGCAGTGCACTTTTTATTGGCTTTTTTTCTGCCTTTTTTTTTCTCATGATCAGTCTTCATTTTTAGCTACTGTCAGGAAAAAAAACAGCATTTATCTGGGGCTTACCTGAATTCTTTTAAACAGGATTTTTTTGTTTTGTAACATTTCACCCACAAGAAAAAAAGAAGCTGATAATATAGTAACTGAATGTAGTAACTTAAATTAATTTCTATCCAAAATACACTCATAGCTGCACTGTATTAAGTTATTACAATTTACAGAAGGAAAAAAAAAGTTTATCTGAGACTTACAGGAGAGGTTCAATTATCGTTTATTCACTAAATGTTAAAATGTAACAATGCCAGATATCTAGCTAAAGCAAATTGTCAAACTAAAAGCTCCCACAGTGATCACCATAAAGATTACAATATATTTAAATTAATTAAATAACTGATTTGGCAATCTGTATTAAATAAAGGCCTATTAGATGAAGACACACCTGACACAGGCGTGTCAGTTCAGAGTGGTAAAATAAAACAAAGAATGTTCAGCAGGTTCACATACAATCAGTCCAAACACTAAAATGCTGGAGTGGTTGCACATTCATTGGGAGGGGTTTATTGTTTTGGTTACTGGCTAAACGGAACCAGTAAATAAAGAATACAGAGGCAAGCATTTCTGATGAAGAGGGTTATATGACATGTAGAGTATTAATCCATTCTGGAGTAGACTTGTCACCTTTGTTTATCAAAAATAAAGAAGAAAAAAGGTTGAAACAAATTTCAGAAGGATAACATTAAAACCATCTGTAAAAAGAAATCATGAAACTATACCGCAATGACAGCAGTGGGATTATCCTGTTTATTCTGTTCAACTTCATTTGAATTCATAAAATTACATTTTTAATTAGATATAAGCAGTCCCTCAAAAAGAAAGAATTTTACAAAAATGTGCTTATAAATAGTACAAACACTGTCACCAACATTTCACCAGAACATTTCCATCTACATTCTACAGCCATTTATATAAAATATTGCCCGGCATTTCACATATAACATAGAGAATTATGAGCGGGTTGGCAATCATAACCTGCTTATTATGTGCTTGAGACATGAATGCCAAGAAATTCACTTCAAGAGCGAAGCTTAATAGTTGAATCTTGCTAGCCATGTTGAGAACTCATAAAGAAAGGATTATGATCAAAGATCCGATCATAAATTTTTGTAGTGCATACAGCTTTATCTGCTCTATGTACTGCTAGTTACAGAAGAAAAAAAAGCACTAATTGCCTTGCCAGCTGTCAAAGCCAAAAAGCACTTAGTGAGTGCTGTCATAAAGACAGTATAAGAGATTCTGCTTTGTTAGAAAACATCAGGGAAACTATCAGCACAGACAACAGGCAAAAACAAGTTTGGGGTTTTTTTTGTTTTTTTTTCTGTCGCTGTTGTTTGCTGGTCAGTACTGGCATATTTAACTGCCTAGGGTGATACCCGATCTTAACAACTGAAGCATGGGATGCTTAACAATTGCTAAGATCGGGTCTTGAGATATTGAAGTGCTTAACTCAGGGGTTCCCAAAGTGTGTGCTGCAGTGCCCTGGGGAGCCGTGGCTTCCTCACAGGAAATATTTTTTTCTTTTGCTTTTTTAATTTTCACGCTGTTTGAGCTGACGTCACCATGTGCATGATGATGTCAGCTCCATCAGGGCTACCAGCCTGTCGGAATTGAGCAAGGAGCTCACACATTTCCGGCTGGGCATGGCTGCTCAAATGCGAGCGGGAACAGCATGAACAGATTATGTTTGGGGAACAAGAATCGGACCTGTTGCAGGTATGGCCAGAAAGAATGAAGACTCCATGCAAGTAAGGAAACTTTCAGAGAAGTAAGTGTGTGTGTGTGTGTGTGTGTGTGTGTGTGTGTGTGTGTGTGTGTGTGTGTGTGTGTGTGTGTGTGTGTGTGTGTGAGTGTGTGCGTGTGTGTGTGTGTGTGTGTGTGTGTGTGTGTGTGTGTGTGTGTGTGTGTGTGTGTGTGTGTAGGATCTAGGAGTAAAGAGCATTATTTTAGTTTTATTGAGGTTTAGGAATAGTTGCAAGTGAGAGTTTTTATAAGTGAGTGATGGTTTGTAGTGAGGGTAGGGAGGATGATTAGCAGATTAGAGTAGCACCATCTGTGTATTGATTACTGTTACAGAAGCAAGATAATTAATGAAATCATTAAATAGTAAAGGTCCAAGAATGAAACTTAGTAGATACTAGCAAGTAGGTAGAAAAGGCTTGTGAGCAGCTGTGGAGGTAGCTGGTGAACCAATTGAGTGAAGTAGTCCTGAAACCAAGTGAGTGAAGAGTATGTGCTATTTTTAGATGGAAGATAATATCAAACACTTCGCAAAGGAAAAGGAAGACTGCGGATACAAGTTTGCTTTGCTTTCTCTCTTTGTAAATAGTATTAGAGAAGTACAGTGGGGCTGTGGTTTTGCTATGATTGTGGTGCAAGCCATGTTGGGTATATGTTATGTTATGTGTGCAGTTATTTTATTTATTTACATTTTGTTAATCAGGTTTGCACTACTGGGTAGAGCCCATTTTCAAGAGAGGCCTAGGAGAAAAGTTCCTAGCATTGAATAGCAATAGTACTGTTCTACAGTCCAGTGGTACTCCGTTTATTTGCTGATTTATATCAAGAGTGATATGATAATGCTGCTGTATGGTAACTTGAAACTGCTGCTTTCTGTTTTTGCAACACATCCTTGAAACTAAACTAAACTGTTACAAAGAAAATCACACGAAATGTATAACATGGCATAAAATACTGAATGATTCTGTGTTATAATATTGGCAGGTATTTAGTCCATAAAACTTAACAAGTCACATATTTCATGGACCTTGATCCCTTTAAGGATGGAGCTGGACATTCTAGGTCTCAGATTGCTTAATACAAGAATGTACCTGTGCAGGTGCAACTTTTCTTTTCTCTTGATGATTGCATTGTTTGTAGAGCTTTGTACATTATTTCTAGAACACTTTTATGCTCATACATGCATCACTATGGAATGCAATTAATTTTACTGAAGAAAAAGAAGTTATGTACCTACCATAACGTTCCATGTTAGCTATCCTTCATCGCGCCTTCCTTTTGCTGGATGGGTTCGGTGCCGATCCTCGGCTCTGACTCGGCCACTTTCTATAGCTCGAGAGCTCTTTACTGGCTCGAGGCTACCCCTTATCCCAGAATGCCCAGTGTCAGCTACCCAGATCTCATTTGAGATAGCTCACACTAGACATTATCATAGAAGATAATCCATTATTATTAAACCTGGACATACCGTAAATTGTCATGGTTTGCTTGGGAAGCAACTAAGAATAAAAACAAGTTAGCCAGTGAAACCATTAAAAAACTCCTCTCAATCCTCAAGGAAGGGGGAAGGAGGGAGGGACACAAGAAGGAAGACGAGATGAAGGACAACTAACATAGAACGTTATGGTAGGTACATAACTTCTTTATGTTAAGTTGACCAATCTCGTCTTCATTCTTGCTGGATGGGACAGCATCCCTAGCACCTCAATCCTGGGTGGCTCATTGGAACAGACTCTTCAGAACCGTGGAACCAAAGGAAGTCCTGCCCCGGGAGACCACATCTACTTTGTAATGAGAAATAAATGTATGAGGATCTGCCCAAGTAGCTGCTGCACAAATTGAATCTATGGGTAATCTAGATTGAAAAGCTGCTGAAGTAGCTACTGACCTGGTTGAATGACCTTTGGGTCTTGCTGGAAGATCTTTTTGTCGCAAATGGTAAGTATAGGCAATGGTGTCTGATAACCACTTTGACAAGGTTAACTCAGAAACTGGCAGGCCTTGTTTGTTGTTATCAAATGAAAGAAACTGATCTGATTTTCTCAGCTCTTTGGTTCTATGTAGATAGAAACGTAGCTGTCTATGCACATCCAACTGGTGTAATCTGTATTCTGCCTTGTTGGAATGATTAGGGAAAAAGACAGGAAGTTCAACGGATTGACTCAAATTGTGTTCTGAACAAACTTTAGGTAGAAAATATGAGTTGGTTCTCAGAGAAACTCTGTCTTTGTGAAAGACCAGGTATGAAGGGCGAACACACAGGGCATGGAGTTCTGAAACACGTCTGGCAGAAGTAATAGCAACTAGGAAGAGAGTTTTCCAAGAGAGAAATTTCAAAGAACATGATGCTGCTGGTTCAAAGGGTGGCAGTATCAAGGAGGCCAGAACTAAACTGAGATCCCAAGGTGGAAGCGGCTCTTTCACTGGGGGTCTAAGTAGAGATGTACCTCTCATGAAGGCCTTACAGAGTTTGTGAGACATTATGCTTGAGTTAAAAACTTTGATGTGAAAATTTGAAATAGCAGCTAGTTGTACTCTGATGGTAGCAGCAGCTGCACCAGATTGAAACAGTTCTGCTAAGAAATCCAACATTTCGTGTACAGGTGCTGTAAAAGGAACTAAATTCCTGTATTCTGCCCAGTAAGAGAATCTTTTCCATTTGCTAGCATAAACTTTCCTTGTAGTTGTCTTATGGGAGGAAACAATAATATCATGCACTGCTGGGGAAATATTGGGGAGCCTGGCTAAGATTGGAAGTGGAGTAACCAAGCTGTGAGCTTGAGAAATTAGAGGGATTGATGTAACTCACCTGATTAATGAATCAAGAGGTCCAGCACTGGGTCCAGTACCCAAGGCTGGGCTAGAAGATGGGGGTGAAGGAATGGAAACCAAATCTGTCAAGGCCAATAGGGGGCAATGAGGATCATCTTGCAACCCAACAATTTTGCTTTCTGAATGACTTTTGGAATTAGGGGAAAGGGGGTAAATGCATAAAGGAGTCCCTGAGGCCAATCATGGAATAGAGTGTCCCTGGGTGTCTGACCTGGAGGAGGAACAAGGGAGAAGTATTTGCTGCATTTGTTGTTGTGGGGAGAGGCCAAGAGATCGCAGCAGGGCTGGCCCCATTTGCGGAAAATAAGATCCACAATTTCCTGTTTCAGAGACCACTCATGCGGAATGAGGATAGCCCTGCTAAGCTTGTCTGCTATTACGTTATATTTCCCAGGGATATGAGTTGCTGTCAGAAAGCGCTGGGAGGAAATCTCCCATTGCCACAGTCTGAGGGCCTCTCGGCAAAGGGGTAAGACCTGGTTCCGCCCTGTTTGTTGATGTACCAAACCACTGACATGTTGTCCGTCTGTATTGCAATAGTCCCAGCAGGGAGAGAGTCTTGAAGAGCTTGCAATGCTAGGAGCACCGCTCTAATCCCCAGGACGTTGATGTGCAAGTGGTACTCATGAGGTTGCCACGTGACTTGGACTGTCTTCCCTAGATAATGCCCCCCCCACCCCACCCTATCAGGGAAGCGTCCGTGGTCACTGTGACAACCGGATGGGATTCCATGAAAGGTCTACCCTGAGTCACTTGTGGGGAGACCATCCATCAGGAAAGGTGTCTTTTGCAAGATTCCGTAATTAGCATCATGTGAGACATGGGTAATTCCTGGAAGGACCATTGTGTGAAAAGTAGCCACTGAAGGATTTTCAGGTGAAAGCATGCTAAGGGAGCTAGAAGAATGGCTGCTGCCATGGACCCTAGAGTTTGAGGGACATATTTGACTTGAATTCTTTTGCTCCTCAGGAGAAGTGACACCTGTTATCGAATAATGGAAACTCTTTCCTGAGGCAATTTTACAATCATTTTTCTTGTGTCTAGCTCTGCTCCTATGTATGTAATAGATTGACAGGGCAACAAGGCAGACTTTTCGAAGTTTATTGTGATTCCTAATTGAGCACAGGATGTTATGGTGTAATCTCGTGCCTCTATACGTTGTTGCCTGGTAGTAGCAGTGATGAGCCAGTTGTCTAGATAAGGAAACACCTGGAATCCTAGATGTCTCAGGTGAGCTGTAACTACTGCCATGCATTTGGTGAACACCCTGCTGGCTGTGGTGAGACCAAAGGGCAGAGCTCTGAATTGGTAATGACTGGCCCCTAGCCGGAAGCGTAGAAATCTCCTGGACCATCTGACCATTTTTAGATGACAGCATGCATCCTGAAGATCTATGGAGCACATCCAATTGTCCTGACCCATAAAGGGGAGAATGGACTGCAGTGTTACCATCCGGAACTTTTCTTTTTGTACAGATTTGTTTAATCTGCTGAGATCCATAATTGGTCTCCAGTCCCCTGTCTTTTTGGGCACTAAGAAGAATCTTGGGTAAGTTCTGGATCCTATTTGATCTGCAGGGACTTCCTGGATGACTCTTTTTTCTAGCAGTCTTGAAACTTCTGTGACTGCCTGATTCCTTAGATTGGGTGGAACACCTGGGATGGATTTCTTTGAAACAAGAGGGAGTTCAAAAGGGGGTTGATGGAAGGGAATTGTGTAACCTCCGGATATAATGGATAGTACCCATTTGTCTTTTGTAATATTTTGCCAGGCGATTGGGTACAATGAAAGCCTTCCCCCGACTGCCTCCAGAGTTGAGCAGTCGGGCATCCCTTCAGGGATGTTGATAGGGTTTGGACAAGAACGTATTTCTGTCACCCTGATTTTGCGGACCCCCTACTGCCATGAGGGCGGTGTCTGCCATTGTTATTGTTTCCCCCCCTGCCCCTGGGGGAAATATCACCACGTGCATCAGGCAAGGGTCCCTGGGATTTTCAAAACTACATTTTTCCACCCTTCTGACCCTTTGAGTATGGTCTGGTAGGAGTGAAAAAATGGACTCCCACATCAGCGAGCGTCTTGCCTTCCTGCTGGCACCTGGTAAGCGTGTCTTTCACCTGAGGCCCAAAGAGACAGGAGCCATCAAAGGGGGTATTGGTGAAGGATGCTCTGAAAGGTTCCGCAAACTGACACAGCCGCAGCCATGAATATCTCCTAAGAGCCACTCCTGTTCCTGCAGCTCTGCTCGCTCCATTGGCTGCGTACGAAATAAGCCTCATGGAGGAGCTGACTACTGAATTTAAAGTCGCCAGCTGGGTAGCTACCTTGGCTGAAGCTCCCTCAGCTGTGGGATTTTGTAGGGTATCTGCAAGCTCTTTTAGGAGATCCCTCTGAAGTCTAGTAAAATGGGAAAGATATTTCAGGGACCTAAGGGAGAAGGTCGCTGAGGAAAACATTCACTTCCCATATCTGTCCATCATACGAGACTCTTTATTCGGTGGATGGACAGATGAGGAGGTTTCAGCTAACTCTCTCTTTGTGGCTGCTGCTACCACCATGACATCAACTGGGACACCTTTAGTCAAGAACTGTTTGTCTTTGGGAGCTGTGATAAATTTATTAGGTCTCCTCAGGACAGGTTCCATGGAATCTGGAGCTGACCAAGCCTTTCAAGACACTACGGATCAAAAGGCGGAGACACCCAGGAGGTGGAAGGTTGGGAACCAAATGCGTTCAGGTATACAGACTCATCCTCGGAGGGGGCTAGAGAAGTCCAGCTATGCCTCTGCCTAAGAATCTTGAGGATGTCCAAAAAGGAAACATCTTCAGAGGGGGACCTTGGGGACCCCTCTGATGCATCCAGGTCTGTATCTGAGTTGACAGACTCAGGGGAGTCTTGGTGCTTCCCCTTGCACTTTTTCTTCTGGGGAGCCTGCTCAGAATGCTCTGGGGAGGTTTCGGAAGAAGAAGGTTCACCCAATGGGGTGTCCTGGGGCATAGGTTCCTTATGCTTTGGGGCTGGAGGAGGAGCAGAGGTTGGCACAGGCACCGAAGGGGACAAAGCTGACGGGACCGACAGTGGGGCCGTCTGTGGGGACAGCACTCTCCACATGATCTCAAAGGTATCATGGTCTTGACACAAAGAGGACTCCAGCTCTGAAGAGACAGGAATCCCACTCTGTGCCAAGGGCGATGGCTCCAAGGCTGATGTGGGAGCCGAGCTCAACTGAGCTGATGCACCGAGAGGGAGAGCAGGGTAGGACAAAGGTGTGATGCCACTTCCCCCCTTGGAGCTGACGAGAGAGCTTCGGTGCCCAGATACCTCGATGGAAGGAAGAACCTAGGTAATCGGAGCCAACATCGGAGCCGAAGGAACCACTATCAGAATGTCCATGGACTCCGGCTCCGAACTAAGCATAGTCGGAGGAGGAATCAATATCGAAGGGGAAGGAGCCAAGGCCTGTTGGCGGGCTCAAAAGCATTTTTGCAAGGGTCTGTGACTTCAGCAACCTACTGATCACTCTCTTCATGTCCTGATCCGATAACCTTGAGGATTGAGAGGAGTGGGAAGATGAGCGATGACTGGCTGTGCTCTGAAGTAAGGGTGATTGTGGCACCGAGCGAATCGGCTCCAATGAAGGAGACCTAGCTCGTTTGTGGCTCCGAGGTAACAGTTGGAGCCAATGGAGGAGTAGTCTTGTCTGTGCTAGAGGGCACCGACACACTTGGTTTGACAAGCTCACAGCTCGATTCCAAACATGGACCCGATGGCTTGACTGACTTCAAAGATTTCACTGGCTGAGATGCTTTAGCCGGAGAATCCTGTTTCAACAATACATGGAGGATTAACTTGTTTTTCTGCTCTTGCAGGACCCTTGGACTAAAGGCATGACAAATAGAGCAAGAGTCCTGCAGGTGCAGAGCCCCCAAGCAGTACACACAACTACTGTGCCCATCTGTCAGAGACATCTTCTGACAGCATGAGTCACACTTTTTAAACCATGAGGTTTTAACTTCCTTGGACATTTTGAGAAAAAAAAAGGAAGTACCACAAAAAGACACACTACAATAATAAAAAAAAATTATATTAATAAAAACCTTAAAGGAGAGCCACTAACTTAAATGGCTGCCCTTAGGGGGGAGGTGGAAGAACTCTCTAACTTAAATGAGTTCAGGGAACAACAGAAGGCCTAGCGACTAAGGGGCGATGGCCAACACAGCACAAAAACACAACAACGGACAAGATAAGGGGTTTACAACTAAATAAACTTACAACTACAATAATAGAGAAAAAAATATATACCAATTTTTAAAGTCGATAATTTAATTTTAAATAGAGAAAAAAGTTATACTAAGCCTGAGCCAGTACTGACGCAACCTCGCAGCTAAAGCTGCAAACGAGATCTGGGTAGCTGATGCTGGGCATTCTGGGATAAGGGGTAGCCTCGAGCCAGTGAAAAGCTCTTGAGCTATAGAAAGTGGCCGAGTCGGAGCCGAGGATCAGCTCTAAACCCATCCAGCAAGAATGAAGGCGAGATTGGACAACTTAACATCAGGCATATTTCCATCTGTCTGTCTGTATTTTAACTACACATGTATGTACAGTTTGTACGTTTATATCTATATAGTAATTCAATTAGATTCAGTCAGGAATATAGTAAAGCTTAGTTTTAGACTGTTCTACAATGTTTTAAATATTTTCTGTAGCTTTGACCTCTGATGCCACTGTGAATACATATTTAGTATTGTCTTATTTTATTTATTATTTATTAAATATATTTAAACCTTTCATTGTGGCTGATCTTTGTAGAGATATTTAAGTTTTGAGAGTACTTGCATATTTATTTGGTGACACTGTGTGAGCACTCCTAATAGCCTTACTCTTGGTCAGACTACCATTTATGTTAACATTAATATTACACAGTAAGATTGGATACCCTTTGTTAAGTGCCTTAAAATAGCTGATAAGGAGTTGATTGGTGGCAGTAGTAACTACATTAATATGTACTTTATGTGCGCCATGGGGGGGGGGCACTTTGGGAAAACCTGGATTCAGTAAGGGAGCCGAGAATCAAAAAAGTTTGGGAACCACTGGCTTAACTGATTTGTCTTTTTCCAGATATTGGATCATAATCACTGCACTCCATGCACTAGGATGTTTAAACAAACAGTTTTCTTGAATTTGCTTGTGATGTAACCCAGAAGCATTTTTATTTTTCATATAAATTAATAAATTGTATGCCTCACACATCAGTATTAGAAAACAAAAAATGTTATTGTCAGTTTGTGATATATTATCTGGACTGCCTGCAAAAACTAAGAAATACATTAGTGTAGGATTCAGAGCCGAGTTGCATCAAATGACATAATCATGAAAAATGCCTGAAGTTGACAAGTTTAGAAACTGTTCTTTGAAACAAAACAAACCACTGAATTGGTAATTCTTAGTTTGTTTCATCTGAAAATTTACTGCAGCCACTGGGGCCAAATACATGTACAGAAAGTATTATTTGCAATGTGGGAGAGTAAATGAAAGTGAATATTCTAACTGTCCTCCAGCCACAAATGTTACTATTTGATCTCCATGGAGACATTTTGAAGAGGAGCACTAGACTCCCTAGACTGATACCTTATTCAGAGACCCCATCAGGTTTTTGTACCTGGTTCTAAGCAAACTAAACCTCTAAGACCTCTTCTGATTAGATCTGCCACCACTGGAATGAATAACAAAGTTTTTAACCTAAGAAAATTCATGTAGGTGGAGTCTTCTCTGATAATTTCTGCTTGAGCAGAGGAACAGGCAGGGATCTCTTCTTTCCCCTTTGATATTTGCATTATATTTACAACCACTGCCAAAAAAATAAGGGATTCAGAAATTCAAAGATTTAACTTGATATGGTAGTTAAGAAAAGCTGGCTGTATTTGCAGATGATATTTTATACCTGATGAATCAAGAAAGAGACATTACAGTGTTGTAGAACATTTTGAGACAGTTTCAAATCTTTTCAGGATACAAAAATAATGAATATAAAACAAAGGCAATAGCGGTAAATTATGTACTGACACATAAATTGGTTCTGCAATATCCATATTTGTGGGGACATGATAAAATGAAGTATTTGGGAGTATGGATTAAAAGTGATTCTAGTGTGGCAGCTAAGGATATGTGGGAAGAAACTAAACAAAAGATAATACAAAAACTGAGAAAATGGAAGCTTTGTTATGCAGATATGGATAGCAAGATACAAGAAGTCAAAATGTTTTAGTCCCTTTAGACATATACACAGGTCAGGCATATTTTTATCAACAAGAGGAAAAGTTATGGATAGCAATTATTAAAGAGCTGAAAGACTTTATCCAGGAGGGGAAGAAGAGAAGAGTCAAGTGGGATAAACTGATTTTTCCAGTAGAGCAGGGCGGATTGGGATCACCCAATTTAAAGGGTATTTCAGAGCTACACAGTTAAGGCTCCTAGACATAGCAGAAGCAGAAAACTATAATTCAAAGCAGAAAGGTATGATGTTGAAACAGGGGAGAAGCTCAAGAAACACGAACAGAATAGGATTTTGGATGCACGCCTTTAAGGAGAACAACAATTATCATACAGAATATTATATCCATGAAGTAGCAGAAAGTATTCTAAGAACTAAGCTAACACGGGAATGGAGAAAGGAAATTCTGCTGACAGGGATGACTGCAATTAGAGATATTGACAATAGGCAAGATGGGGCTGGAATTTATTGGAGAAAACTGGCAAAGGAACCAGAGAGGGAAAAGTAATAGAATGAGAAGAGGCCAAGAATTTATTTGGACTGCAGGTTACAGATTGCCTTCCTTATCAAGAATTGATATCAAAGTATAGACAAAGAAAAAGAAATAGGGGGTTCCTAAATTAAAGACCTGCATTGGTAGAGTTTTTAGTAGAATCTAGAACAGAAACTGCCATTAAAATAGGAATAACTAGAACAGCATATAAAATATTGCGTGATAACTATAAGAATCAATCAGATGAGGTCAGAAAGGATTAGGAAGACAGTCTGGATAAGCAATTCACAAATAAACAAAGGGAAGATATATGTACGTCTCCCAAATATGCAATAAAATCTAGATTTATGATTTTTACTTGGAAATGTTTACATAGATATTTTTATAACCCAAGTAGACTCCAGAGAATTTTTCCTTAGGTAGACAGCAAATGTTGGAGCTGTGACAGTGAAGAAAGAGGTACTTGGGAACATATTTTCTGGGAGTGTGGTGGGTTGCAGACTTTAAGGATTCGCTGCGGGATGCACTGTCGGAGATGCTGGGTTGGTAGATTGGTGTGACAAGGTGGATGATTTTTCTGAGCTATGATACAGAATCAGAATTGCCTAGACATGGTAAGGTCTTGCTGTGTCTAATTATGGTGACTGCCAAAAAAAAGCAATTACTAGAAAATAGAAATCAAAATCTAAACCAACTATATTAGAAGTAGTGAATACAGTAACATTGATAAAACAACTGGAACTGAGATCTTTAAAAAAGGGTAGGAGCAAACTGCATAGATAAAAATGAGAATTGTGGGAATAATACATACGGGGGAGGAATGAGGTTTAAAAGAAGCCAGGACTTAAATGAGATATGTAATGCTTGACTGAAAATGATTGGGTATATTATAAATAATGTATAATGTTTGCAACTGGGAGTGTGTCAGTATGGTTTGTGATGTAAAATGCTTGCAACTAGGATTGTGTTGGTCTGGTTTGTTTTCATTATATAAATGTAAGATTGCTTATGTCATAAGTGATGGTTTAATAAAGATGTTTCTTATTTAAAAAAAAGGGGGGTCAGGAAGTGAATAATTTATGTAATGTTGTTTATCTTATATGATATACAGCAATATATGTGAAGCATAACGTTAATTTGTTAATACAGTTTGATTAATTTTGTATAAATGTAAATTTGGCTATGTCACAAGTGATAATTTAATAAAGGCGTTTGAAAAAAAAAGTTTTTATCTACAATCTGGTGACCTGAGAAGGTGCTCTAGAAAGGTCTATAGCAAGCAGGATTTTTCATTTGAAAGCATGAAATGTGTGAATTCCTTTTTTCATGTAATCAGAATGTGCCAAACCAGGAAGGTGAGATTTTGACTACTACAAGCTGGTGCTGCTGCTCTAAAACTGTGAGCGAGTGCTCAGACATGCGCCATACAAGAAGCATGGGCATTTTACAGGTTGTGGTGCCTCTGGAAACCTCAGGAAGTGAAATCTAACATATTTGGAGTCAAATGATGCAACTCCTAACAGATAAATGGAGCACTTTTACCTTTTTTGTCTAAGGATGTAACAAAAGAAGAGTGGTATTGACTCTGATTTCTGCAACCAAGTAACTCATCTGGGAACAGCATGCTAAAAGTTGACCTATTGTGGATGGACGTTCAGTCCACAGCTGAGCTCCTTACTTACTTTTCTCTTTTTATGTCAGCCAAGTACATGATTTAGTGATTGAGATACTAGTGCAAGCTTGAATACTTTGTTTATGTATGCTTGTATTTTGTTCCCATTTTTAAAAGCTGCTTCCCCTGTCATAAAATGAACCACTGCCTTGCATTGCACAGGTGACTACAAAACATATGAGGGCAGCTTTCTATGTTCAAATTTGGCACAGAAGAATTTGTGGACTTTGCAGCTCATAGCTACAATTACAAATGGTTCTCTCTTAACATGTTATTGGTGAGGTATGCATTACTAGGCCTTTTAGAAACTGTGCTTGGGCCTTTGTTTTTATCCCTTGTTGCTGGGATTCTTCCCTGCAGTTCTGAATGTACCAATGTGTGGAGTGGGAAATTCAATTTTCTTCTCAGGGGCTATTTGAATTGCTGAAGAACTAGGCAGTTAACTGTCTTCTCTCATAATGAAAAGACAGGCGTGGTTAAACTGAGGAGGAAGATTTTATTTCACCACAGGATACCCATCAGTTTTCCTGACCACTTCAGATAAAGACATAAAGTAAGGTCTGCCTCTTGACAATAAAAAGGGCTGGCAAAATGAGAATGAATAAGCTTATTAGGCTGGCCTGGAAGGCTTGCTCGCACAAGATACTTGACAACGTATTAGATATATGCAATCGCATTATAGTCTCTATCATGCTATTGCCTGAACATCTTAGATTTTCACAGTGATACACAATGATAATAGCAGTTGGTTTTGGTGTCTCAAAGATGTGAAAATACTTCCTCAAAAAAATTCTCTGTTATAATCTAGTGCACAAATACAAGTGTATTCTTTCAGTCGGATTTATCTGATAAGACTACCACCTTGATGGCTACAGATTTGTTTCCAGGCCAGCACCTGTGCTGCTGCAACAGACCATTACTCTGGTGACCGCAGAATCAAGCAGTTATCCGCTGTGTTACTGACAAGGAGGGTGCAGAGGTGAACTGTTTAAATTTGCATGTGCTAATCATTTTTGTAAGTGTAAACTAGTACGGCTACTGGTTCCATGTTATTGCTTTCCCTCAGTAATAGAAGAGCTATTTAAGGTCCCTGATTTTAGACAAGGGTTGCTTAGGTATATGTTAGACCTGTGCACAGTTCCAGCTTGGTGGTTATCTTTGGCAGGGTTGTGCCGTTAGAAGAAATTTGGAAGTTTTTACTATTAATTAAGATGTGTGATAAATGATGCAATTCACTAAGATGCTTGTTCTCATTGGGCCCATGCCTTTCAAGAGGCAGGAGAACAACTGATCTATTAGAATTGCAAGAAGAAGGGTAATATTTAAGGAGTGGAAATGTAGTTTGGTATTTCTATTCTTTGGAGCACCCTCCACTTTCTCTGGAACTGTGTATAACAGATAAGCATATCTACTAATCTATGCTGTCTTAGAGCAAGCTTTTTTGGGCTCTTAGCCCATATGACAGCTTGTGTTATGACAACCTAGTAACCATGGGGAGCATGGCAGTGTGTGACTTCTCAAGAGCTACTGATTACACTACGTTCATTACTCCTACGACTCAGATGATGTTACGCTTCTTCCACATCCCAAAAACATTCCATAGGTCAGATGCTATAAATTACCCACAGGTGTTCAGGCTGCATGTGTAACAGACTGACATCATGCAAAAAATGTTTCTCTGCCTTGAATACACTAACTGTTAAGATAAACTCTGGTTCCACTGTGACCCTGAAACAGCTAAAACAGCTATGGGAGAATGAATGATCGAAAGAATTATGTTGTTCAAGGGGTTGTGTTCTCTTTGGTTTTGCCTCATGCACAATATTAAATAATTTTTAATGGAGGTTATACATGTTTTAATTAAATAAAATTAAATTTTTTGATAGTGGATAGTACAGGGTCAACAGTCTTCTACAGGACAGATAATGTCCACTAGACACACCTTAGTAGGAGCAATTTGGTCCCTTCTTGGAAGTGAAGTTTGATTACAAGTTTAATGATTAAAAAAGCAATTTAATGTTTTTTTGTGTGTTTTTTTTTTTTTGGTGGGGTAGTACAAGAGCCAACAGTCTTCTATGGGAATGACATCCTATAGTTGCACCTTAGTAGGAGCAATTTGATTTCTGCAAGGAAGTGTTACTTTATTAAAAGTTTAATGATTCACCAGTTATGGATGGATAGGCCATTCCACATTACCCACTAGACTTCCTGTTCCCTACCATCCATTGCCCCATTCCTCACCACTGAGGAATAAATGGGTGGAATAAGCTCCTTAGGCAGGACTGAGCCATAGGGCTCTCACCTAGATCGGTAATGCCCTGCTCTCATCCTATGAACTGAATAGGCTGATCTGGGACAGGTAGTGCAGTCATCAGGAGTGTACTGTGAAGGGAAGGATGGAGGAGGGGATAAAATAAACTATATAAATAATTAATTGAATTTATGAACAAATAAATAACCTACCTACACATCTAGTGGGCCAAGTTCCTGGAATGCAGCATGGTGAGGAGGGAGGATGGGGAGGATTAACAGTAGAAGGGAAATGAGAATCAGTAAGGGGAAGGTGGTAGTAACTCTGACATGGAATAGTGGGTACAACTCAGTTATCCAAAAAAAAAAAAAAACAGAACTAGAACATGGGCAGATAAGGAAAGAGACAGCAGATATTATATTAAAGTAGTCTAAGTTAAAAAGTATGAAGTCATAAATTACAAAGTACCTACCTGTAGCAGTTACACCATGTGGGAAGGCAGAGGTAGGACAGGTATGATCATGACTACAAGCTAAACTGGAAACCATTGTGTGTATGGTGAAGACTGGGTATGGTGGTGCTGGTGATAAGCAAAGGCACAGAGAAAAGTGAAGGGAATGTGTTGGAAGCTTTCTATGGTCAAAGAAATATTTAAAGACTTTCAAATGGTGGGTAAGCTAATGAAAAAAGGGGATAAAGTAAATAGAGGAGGGGATTTCAATGTTGTTTTAGAGTCAGGCTTGGATATGTTATATGGAACAGTGGACTTTATGGAAGATGTGAAACGGAACTGATAGAAAGAAGATAAAAGACAGTGAACATATGGAGGGTCAAGAGTTTGATAAGAAGAGAACTTACATTCTCAAAAATGACTGCAAGCACATCATTTTGGGTCCCTATTATATAATCAAAGACGCAAAATCTCGAATGCGTCTTCATCAAACTGAAAACAACAAATATTTAAAAGAGCAAAAGGGTGTATACGTGATTTCTTTCACTGTGAAAGAAATCGCTTGGCCCAATTAAAAAAAAAACACTGCAAACAAAACAAAGTGGATGGGCTTCACCCCCACACACCCCCTAACTATATATACCAACTCTGAGATCGCACTACAGTGGGGAAAACAGCAAAGTAACGGAGGCAGCCAAGCGATTTCTTTCCCAGGGAAAGAAATTGCTTATATGCCCTTTTGCTCTTTTAAATTTTCATTGTTTTCAGTTTGATGAAGACGTATTCGGGATTTTGTGTCTTTGATGATATAATAGGGAACCCATAATGTTGATGGTATTTTGTTAGTTATGGAAATAGCTATGGATGTGAAGTAGGTAGTCACTGTGGAGAGAAGTATTTCATAACACGATTAGTACAAATGCAGTGAGAAGGTGAAGGGAGGAAACAGCAAAGGCAGATGTAGAATCTAAGGAAATTGCTAGAAAATGAATGGATAAAGTTGATGAAAGTTATGGTGGAACAAACTGTGTCTGAGATTGAAAGAGGAGCAGATGCAGATAAAACATGCATACATACAAATATTTCAAGCATGGGCATTAATGCCCTTCTAGCTTGCCAATATACCAAAACACTTGTTCCCACAATAAATGTCCAGGCTGTTCTTAATAATATCTAAACTAGTACTTGTGTTAATGTAATTTGGTAGTCTGTTCCATGCATCAGCTACTCTGTCAGAGAACCAGTTAGTGCACTTTTCATTCCTACAGAATCTTCTACATAGGTTGTCTGATTCTGTAGTATTTTTTGATAACCCCAAGCACTCCCAGAGGTAGTTGTCTCTAAATGTCCTATATACTTGAATAAGATCTCCTCTTAGATATCTGTAAGAGACACTGTACAAGTTCAGATATTTCAGTCTTTCATAATAACTTAAATTTTCACATCCATGGATGCCCTTATTATATTTCCACTGTACTCTTTCCAGTTTACTCATGCTTGTTTTCTTATAGGGTTTCCATATTGTTATTCCATACTCAAGTTTGGGTCTAATGTAATTAACAAACAAGGACTTCATCATTTTTGATTTCCTAGACTTTATAAATCTTTTTATACAACATATAGTTCTACAGCTATCATTAACCAATTGGTTGATATGATTAGAAAACCTCATAGCTGAATCTACCCATATACTCAGGTCCTTAAATGAGTCTACAGTTTCAATCACTGTGTGCTGTATTAAATATTCACCTTTCAATTTATGTCTCTCAAATCTCATATGCTTAGTTTTTGATGTATTTATCAGCATATTATTCTCCTGTGCCCAAATGGTTAATTTAGTCAAGTTATTTTGCAGACATGCCTTATCTGTAACACAAGTAATCAGTTTACCCAATTTCAGGTTGTCTGCATATGGACAGTAGAACACCTCAGATGAAACAGTTAGGTCTAAAATATATAATACAAACAAGTAAGGGCCTAGGACAGAGCTCTGTGTGACACCCTGACTGTAATCAAGCATTTCACTTGTCCAGTTGCTGTATGATACATGCCATGTCCTATATGTAAGCCATGCAGCTATCCATCTTATCAAGCGTACATCAATACCTAGTCAAATGCTGAAGTTAAATCTATATAAATTTCATTACAGCACAATTTTTCATTCATAGGCATTATCATATTGTTATAGAACATCATGTTACAGGTGGTAACAGATCTGTTTTCAACATATGCATGCTGATATATGGTTTCAAGTCCTAACCTATCCAGTTCAGACAATAACTTAAACAAAATTACCTTCTCCATTATTTTTCTACAATATGAAATTAGACTTAAGGGTCTACATGACTCTGGCTTTGTCCTGCTCCCCTTTACCTTGAAGACAGGTTTAACAAGCACATGTCTCCAATCTTGAGGAATCTCCCCATATTTATATGACTTAATGAATAATAAATATAATGGTACCGTAAGTTCTTGCTGAAGTGTTCTCAGGTTATTGTTACTAATTTCATCTCCTCCCTGTGCTTTTGTTTGGATCCAGTTTGCGCAGTTCTTTTTCAATATAATCTAATTTGATTCCAGTATCTAGACTTATCTGGATGTCACTAGGACAACTTATCACCCTTTTGTGGAGCCAAACTGAACAAAATTTAGTTAGGAAGAACTGGATGGTCATCAAGGGAAACTTAGATTTATCTAAAGTTATAGGTGATCAACCTTTTTTTGTGTCAAGAAATAATTCCAGTTTAAAAAGAATTTTGGAATTTAATCCTGGTTATAGCAGCAACACCATTACCACCAAGAAAGGAATGCAGTGTTGTCACCACTGTAATATGTGTAGGTTCATTTCTGTGGGACCTTACATTACAGTAGAATCTCACGACAGAACTTTGACAGTACCCAATTGTGTTAATTGTGACACCAAGGGTGTTGTTTACATTAGTTTGTGCAACACCTGTCCAGCATTTTACGTTGGGATGACTAGTAGATGTCTGAGGACTCGTATTAGAGAACACATTTATGGCATTAAAAAGAAAGATGTTACCAACGCTCTGTACAAGCATTCTACTGTTTGTTTTGGTTTTAAGAAATTTTTATTTTCAGTATTAGAAGTGTGTCAGACTGATATGAGGGGGGGCGATTTTAAAAATTACATACAACAGAGGGAAACCTTGTGGCAGATTAAGTTAAAAGCTGACAGTTTCCCTGGCCTAAATGAGGCTATTAATATTAAATGCTTTTTAAAACACAGGAAGTTACATCTCCATAAAAGGAACGACACCATTGCTTCCTTTTTTAACTGAAAAATTAACAGTTGACTTTTATAATCACTTGTTAAATTGTTTAATTAATTGATTGATTTTGGGTGCATTTAAACTTGCTTTGTGATGTTTTTTACTCATTCTGATGAAGTCTTTGGACGAAAGCGGAGAATTAAATTTTATTATGCTATTTGTTTTATTGTTTTCATTCATTTCCAAGTTTGCCTCTTATTGCTGCATTTGTCGTGGTGCTTCCTGTTTTCTTTGTCGATTTGGCTTTTTGGTGGATTATCTGTGTTTGTGTGCCTGCTCCATGGCTGAGGCAGCGGAGGATTCCCTACTAAATATGACCATACATCCGACGCCTAATTCTGATGATTGCAACGTCAACAGCTTGTTGGTAACAACTCTCATTGATATTCAGAACTCATTGAAGTTCTTGGTGGCCAGAGCAACTGACAGTGAACGAGTGGTTAACGTTTCCAGTCCCGTTGAACCTTTCCAAGAAATGGAGACTGTTACAGAACTAAACAATGTTCCCACTTATGGTAAAGATTTAAGCGTTAATAAACCTTCTTTTACTACTCGGCGTGATTTACCAAGTTACAAGAACGCTGAGCACTTTTTTAAACCTGTCGACAATCCTTTTTGCAACTTTGAGAAACCTCGTTAAGGTTTAAATAGCGAGGAATTTAACTGCAAACGTGACAACTTATTGAAACTGCTGAAAAGGTATCGGTCTCTAGAATTAGAGAATTGTTATTTCTTAAAGTGCATTGAACTAAAAATTGTGCCTAAGGGACTTAGATTTTTCAAGTGCCCGAATGGTGTTTCTATCGGGCAGCCTATGTTCGATAGTTTAGTTAGCTTTTTCAACGAGGCTGGTTTAAAGTTTTTGAAGCTACTAGTTGATAACAATGTACCTAAAATGAGTTTGTTAAAGAATGACATCACTGTGAATCAATCTTATTTTAAGGGGAAGTTGTCTGATAACTCTTTTGACAATTTCTTTCAACATTTAACCAATGAGGTTGATCAGCATTCTGCAGATATTGTTAATAGGAAACAATCTAAATTACTGAGAGACATTTCTTCTTATCAAAGTAAAACTGCCTACAACGATTTTGTAGGTTTTAACAGAAGGAATTATAATCAGGTGCAACACTTTAACAATCCAGGCAAGCGTGTATATGGCACGGGTGTTTCTGCTGCTACAACTGACAACAGATTGTACTTTCATTCTGAGTAGACTACTTCAAACTTGGTACCACCGATTAGTGTTAACAATTCACCAAATGGTGAGGCTTCTGTCACCGAGGGTGAACTGGTTGACACTGACATTGGTGAAAAGAAAATTGAAAGTACTGTTCATTGTGACGGCGACAACTCAGTTAGAACAAAAACCAGTTCTAGTTCCAATGTTAATTCTTCTTTTTTCCCCAAGAAGAATTATTCCTCCAAAACCAACATTCTGACCAGGAGTCGAACCTTTCTAGGGTCCAATTCTTCTGGCGACGAAACTTAATCAATGACTTTGAACATTTTAGTATTATTAATTTGACTGGTCATGTTTTTTCTGATTCTGAATTAAGAGTACTGCGTTATGGTTTAAATTTTGTTCCAGCAAGTAGAGCAAACTACAGTAAAACCATTATAGACATTAAGAAGTATACTAGAAAGTTAAATTTGGTATATTTGATGCACGACATTCCTGAAACTAACAAAGTTTTAATCAAACCTTCTTACTACACCCCCAAATTACAACACACCATCAGAGTGTTTGAAGAGTTATGTATTCTAGATGTCACTAATTTGTTAGAGAACAAAGAATTACTAACAACTTAGAGATTGAAGAGAAGAGAGCATTAGACCATTTACAGGCTATGAATAGTGAATTTAGGTACATGAAAAGTGATAAAGGTGGCAACATTGTTATAATGAAACAAGACACTTATACCACTAAAATGTTAGAGATTTTAAACAATCAAGGTGAATATGAAGTTATTTCTTTTTTTGACATCCAACGGAGTCAGCGGTCAATTCACTCTTATCTTTATGATGCCCTGATGTCAGGTGACATCATTTCAGAGGTTTATGAATTTTGTGTGGTAGAAGACCCCAGAATTGGGGTCATTTTTGGTATACCCAAAACCCACAAAAGTTTAGAGAACCCTCCCTTCAGGCCAATAGTTTCATCACCTCATTCTATCACCGAGGGGATTTCCTTAATTATTGATGCCGTTCTTGGACCTATTTTATACAACCAGGATTCTTTTATCAAAGATTCCTGGGACTTTCTAATGAAATTCAGTGCTTACATTCAGAAAGGTATATTTGATCCTAACAGGCACATTGTTTTCACAATGGATGTTGTATCATTATACACATGTATCCCCCATTATGAGGGAATTGAAGCTGTCAGAAGCTTTTTATGTAATAATAATACTGGTTTCACCAATAATGCTATTGCCACCATTTGTAGTTTTTTGGAACTCATTCTACATAACAATTTCTTTTTATTTGGAAAGACTTACTACAGACAAAAGCGGGGTGTAGCTATGGGTTCCCCAGCCGCTCCGGCTTACGCTAACATTGTCATGGCTTGGTGGGAGCACAAATTTATTCCATTTCTCACCCAGAAATACAATGTTTCCTTTTATTGTAGGTTTATTGACGATTTGTTTTTTGTCATTGATGGCAATTCTGAAACCGTGGACGCCTTCACTTCTGAAGTCAACACCCTTTCTAGTTATTTAAAGTTTGTTAAAGGGGTAGCTGGCTTAAAGGTTTATTTTTTGGACATCTGTCTGAAATGGGATCAAATTGATAATAGATTTCATAGCAGTATTTTTCGAAAGGAGACTTTCACCAATGGATACTTGCATTTTTCTAGCAACCACCCAAGACATGTTATTAGAAATATTCCTAGAGGTCAGTTCATTAGAGCTTGTCGAATGACCTCAAAAGATTCTGATTTAAAAGTGGAGTTTAATTTCATCATTTCCTTATTTTTGGACAGGGGGTATGATCAACCATCATTGGTTGAGACCAGCACTGATATTTTAAACAAACGGAGCAAACAGTATCCAGCATTGCTTGATCATCCGAACAGTTTAAAACATCATGGTAACACCAAAACCACTAACACCATTAAGGGGGGTGATTTGAACACCAACTTGATTTGTTCTATGGAGATGAGCGTTGATTGCCACCAGATACAAAATGTAGTTAGGAAGAACTGGATGGTCATCAAGGGAAACTTAGATTTATCTAAAGTTATAGGTGATCAACCTTTTTTTGTGTCAAGAAATAATTCCAGTTTAAAAAGAATTTTGGAATTTAATCCTGGTTATAGCAGCAACACCATTACCACCAAGAAAGGAATGCAGTGTTGTCACCACTGTAATATGTGTAGGTTCATTTCTGTGGGACCTTACATTACAGTAGAATCTCACGACAGAACTTTGACAGTACCCAATTGTGTTAATTGTGACACCAAGGGTGTTGTTTACATTAGTTTGTGCAACACCTGTCCAGCATTTTACGTTGGGATGACTAGTAGATGTCTGAGGACTCGTATTAGAGAACACATTTATGGCATTAAAAAGAAAGATGTTACCAACGCTCTGTACAAGCATTCTACATTTTGTTTTGGTTTTAAGAAATTTTTATTTTCAGTATTAGAAGTGTGTCAGACTGATATGAGGGGGGGCAATTTTAAAAATTACATACAACAGAGGGAAACCTTGTGGCAGATTAAGTTAAAAGCTGACAGTTTCCCTGGCCTAAATGAGGCTATTAATATTAAATGCTTTTTAAAACACAGGAAGTTACATCTCCATAAAAGGAACTACACCATTGCTTCCTTTTTTAACTGAAAAATTAACAGTTGACTTTTATAATCACTTGTTAAATTGTTTAATTAATTGATTGATTTTGGGTGTATTTAAACTTGCTTTGTGATGTTTTTTACTCATTCTGATGAAGTCTTTGGACGAAAGCGGAGAATTAAATTTTATTACGCTATTTGTTTTATTGTTTTCATTCATTTCCAAGTTTGCCTCTTATTGCTGCATTTGTCGTGGTGCTTCCTGTTTTCATTATCTGCTATATCAATTATTACAAAGGATAGGTCTTCATCACCATTAGTCTTACTAATCCCACTGTTTTCATTGTGTATTCAGTTCTCATCAAGCTAGTATTGCAAATCCACAGGTTGAGCCATGTAGTCAGCATCTGTCTTTATTTTCCTTTTTCTTACAGTACTGTTCTTTAAACCTTCCATGTTCAGTTTAGATTTCTTCGTTTTTACCTGCCCACTCGCCTCTTTGTTCTACCTTCTCTGTTGGAAAAATGATGCCTTTTTCTGTAGTCTGAAGGCTTTCTGATAGAAAAATATAATTGTTCCCTGTAACCAGTGTGTTACATAACAAAGCAGTGTCCATTTTACTACATATTCTCTTTCCTTTACAGTCATTAGTCAGTTTCCTTTTCTTCCTTGTTATTTGTTGTGAACTTCTTCCTTTCTTTCTTTTTTGTTTCCCTCTAAACAAACCAAATCCTCAGATTGGTGAATACTTGCATCCAGAATTCCAAAGTTGTCAGTGGCATCATCTTGCTTCATATGGGTTGAATGATCTTTGCAGACAATAGATGCATCATTTCTTAAATCTGTTCTATTTGTTCTATGTCTAACATTATTTACTTCATCAGTCCAGTCATTAATATATGAAACAACAGTTCTCCAGCAATGCCAATTGCACAATTGCAAACATTGTCATTAAGATAAATGGGCTCATTGGGATAGTATAAAGGTGAAATGCAATACTGAGGAAAAGAGCCAGGTAGAATTTAGATAGCTGATATCAGGGAAAGATGGAAAATAAGGATGAGGGTGATAAAGGAGATTAAAGTGGCTCTGAGGAAGGAGAATGAATGAATAAAGACAGAATTAGGGTAGAGAGAGACAGGGAAGTATGCCAAGGGGAAAAAAAGCTATTTTTTTTCTGAACCACATCTTTATTATATTCAAAAAGAAAAGCAGGAACATACATAAAACATTTGTCACCAAATTCTAGCAATTTATTAACAATTTAACATCAAATAATAACATCCTAATAATGAAATTATTGATAACAAATGCTTATCTTTCCTTATGCATATATTCAGGCATCTATAGATAATTTACAACAACCAAAAGTAGAGGTTAGCTCAACAATTAACATTGTTGCCTGGGTGCTTAATATCTTCTTACATTTACATCTTAACCATCATCTGAGTTTAATACTAAAGTAAAATAATCCATTCAAAATAAATCCTGTGAAATAAACTGAAGGGCAATCCATGCATCCCTACTTTTAAGTAAACACAGCTAAAGATGTTAAACACGATTCAGTCAACAGACTTGATACCAACCCAGCTTTGCAAATGTATAATTTTATTTCCATGGTAACAATCTGATCACTTAATCTCTATTAATAAAACTACATTCCTAACTGTAGACATTAACCTTGACTTCCATCTTTGCATAACAGTTTTCTTTTTGACAAAAGGTATTTAAAAAGTATTAAAATATTATAAATACCATTGCTCCCTTACATTTCATATAATATCACTCTTCAAATCATACAAGCAAAAGCATTTTAATCAGCTGCACTTCCTGTCTTAAAACTCCAGATCTCAACTCTTCCAAATCTTCTTTAAATCAGTTTCAATCTATGCATGAACACAATGTGTGCTCTCATGCCCCCAGTATTTCCTCTTTACACCTCAAAAGTATGAATGCACATTCAGGAACATCCGTTACAACATATGAGAAGTATAAATATAAATTGGGAAATATTTATATACAAAAATCTTGAACTTCCAAAACTTTATGACATTTCTTCATTGGTTTACTTATTTCAACTTCTAACACAACATTCATTTTTTCCTAATCTTCTCCACCACTTCTAATTCAATGGCTTCAGGCCTTACCCATCCTCTGTATTAGGCCTTTTATCATCGGGATATTGCTTGATGGTCCAATATTGAAGACGTTTTTGGTCCATCTCCCTCCGACACTTATATCAGTACTATATTTCTTGCCTTACCAAGCAACCCATCAACTTCAATCTGCAAAATATTTGGCAACACATACTTTTTTAATGATTCCCAGAAACTCCAACTACCTTCTAATTTAATTTGATACCAATAAATAATTACAGTCTTCCTATTCTTCCATTTGTGTAAACCCCATTTCTCTGAGTACTCATTTTACTATGTCCAACAGACAATTAAAAAGCTTACCAAGGCATTATCTCCCCTGCTAGTAAGCTACTCAGCATTGTTATGACTTGATTTATTATTCATCCTATGTTCAAAGTACATCAAAATGTGCACCTATCATACTTATTTAAATTCCCTGTTGTTAACTTATCCAATCTTTTCCATTCAGCTTTATGTTTTCATATAAGCTAATAAGTTTAACAACTTTAATTGAACCACATCAAATACATCTTTAGATCAATGACACTGAAACACATCTCTGAAAAGAATCATCTTATTCCATGACATCCTAGATTTACTACCATCCCAGATAAAATATATTAATTGTGTTTTTACTTGTTTTTTGAGAAATCTCTTGGAATATCAAATGGAAATACCTAGAAGTCACACAGTAGCAAAGGTAGTACAAAACAATTAACTATCTATGTATTTTATTTATTTAGGTACTTATCTATCTATCTATATATCTATCTACCTATCTATCTATCTAGCCATCCTCTGTTGCTAAGGTTAGGCCAACTAGGCTACCAGCCTCTTTTCATGGGAGACCTGCATAAGTATTTATACTGACTACAGGAAATTTGGTCAGAGGACTGGACTTCCCCTACTTGTAATTGTTGTGAGTGGGACCTATTTTAGAGGAGCACTTCCTGTTTCTATTCCAGGGTTAGAGCCGACCTGGAGAAAAAAAAGGCAGATGGAGAGAAGGAGATGATGGAGTGGTGAAAGAAATGAAGGAGAACGCAAATACCAAGACTGGAGAATGTGTGCAAGATTCTCAGGAAATGTTTCAAAGAAACCTGTTTGATGGAGATGAGTCAGTATATGATGGCTGTATAATTATAATCCTCCAGTAGGGAGGGTAACAGGATGATTTACTTAAAGAAACAGTGGTGCAGAGTGAGCCAGAAAATGAAGGAGATGCTTCCTGGGGGGGGGGGGGACATTATGGAGAAAATACAAAAGGAGGATGCAGGGACAATCCTGAAGAATAGTAGTGAGATGGAAAAGAAAATATATGCAGAGAAAGTAAAAGAAGGCAAAAGTGGAGTAACAGAAAAGAAGGCAGAGGAAAATGAAGAATGGAAGTAAGTGGTAGGCATTCAAAGTAAAAGAAGACAAAGAAATGGACAGGTATGAAGTGTGGCAATAGCTCCTTTGAGTGTAAAAGCACATGAGATAACAACATTTATTCTTATTAACAAACAGACATTTTGTGACATATTTGAGAATGTTTTTTCAATGGAAAATTTTCTTGGAGAATATGAAAAAAAGAAGACTGTAACCCATGGAATCTTTACGTGATAAAAACATTTAACAGGAAAACAAAAAAGAAAATTCATGTAACATTTTGAACAAAGGTAGAAAGACAGAACTTGAAAGGATATTTGAAAGCCTTATATAAAAAAGAAGTACTGGACACTGCAAAAGTTTATGACAAAAGGGGTTTATGGACTGATGGCTGGGATTGTAATACTGCATTCAAAATAGAAAGAGAAAAAAATTATACATATACCAACCATGATAAATGTGGAGGGGAACGGGGTGTTATAAAATACTGGGGTCAACCCAAAACATGTTTTTTATTTTGTTTGTTTGTTTTGTGAAAAAGACACACATTTGTTAAGTAACTGTGACAAAAGAAAATGTTATATTTGTGGGGAAATGGGACATGATGCAAAAAAATTGTGAACAGAAAAATCATAAATGTAACAAAACTGGACATGTATGGATGGATTGAAAAAATGAAAAATAAGAGTAAGGGGAAAAGAAAAAAGAAAGGAACGGAAATGAACAAAAATAAGTAATTTTAGAAGTAGTAGAAATAGAAGAAAATTAGATTAGGAAAACAATAAAAAGGACATAGACGAAGGTTCTGAAATAAGTGATGAAGAAGACAAACTGGTAGTAAAAGGGAAAAATAATTCTATTGGTAAAAAGGTAAAAGAAAGAAACAAAAATTTAAAGAAATAAGTACAAAAGAAAAAAAAAGAAAGGACATGGATGAAAAAGAACATATACAGCTAATGACTGGGGCTTGATCTAATGGTTAGGCTGTTTGACTGACAGACAAACAAGATACACTGACTGATTCTTACCTTGGTGAAGGAAACTGGCTAGGCTAGGAATGACCTATTAAGATCGCTTGCCTAGTAATTAGCTATAAACTTATGAAACCATGAATCTAAAGAAAAGGGAAAATAAAATTATAGAGTGCTTTCTATAAGTGTGAATAGTTTTAATAATATAGTCAGAAGAATAGGAATTCTGGAATGGTGTAATACATGTGATGTAGATGTAATTATATTAGTAGACACAAGATTTCTGACAAATGAAGATTACAAACAGAGTAACTATGGAGAGAAAAGATAATCTGGAATTTGGGAAATGTCAGATGTTCTGTAATAGCATATTCTGTAGAAATACAGTAAAGATATTAGATGCAACTTTAGCAAAAGTGTGAAGATTAGCCACTGCATATCTTAAATGGAAAGAACAAGTATATAGAATTATAACATTATCTACTTATACTAAATGTAAAGAAAAGGAAAGCCCATTTCATCAGATTTTAGACTATATAGTGATAAATATGAATATTATAATAACAGGAGACTTTAATTGTGATTTAAGAGGCAAACGTAAAAAGAAAAACAATTCTATAATAAAAGATGGAAGTTATAAGATGTGGCGAGTTAAAACTTTAAGACAAAAATTCAAGGACTTACATTAGGGGTATGCATAGAAGTGAAAAAGATTATTTTATAGTGTCAGAAGGTTTAGTTATAGGAGTAGTTGAAACAGGATTCTCTGATTATCTTGTAATATGGCTAGAGATAAAAGAAAACAAGAATATATAAAAATTGGAAAAGGAATAAAAAGGATAAATGAAAAAGCATGGAATGAAGAAGGAAAGAGATTAGTAATACAGTTATGGTAAGATCATACTACTATGAGAACATTTTATAAAAAGTGGTCTGAATGGTGGATGATATTTATGGAAAAATATAAAAAATGTTTTTTACAGTGGCAACATGACGTGTGAAAAGTAGAGAAAGAAAAATATAAAAGAACATATAAAGATGCATTGGAAGATTTGGAATATAATGACAGAAAGTATTTTGACAAAGAAAAAGAAGGATATGAAAAAAATCAAGAAAAACTGCAAGAATTGTTATATAAGCAAAGATATTTTTACAAGGAAAAAGACAATAAGTATTGAGTTACTTAAGCAAATTAGTAAAGGAAGATGGTAGTGTAATGACAGAAATAAAAAGTATAAATGGAGAAATTGAAAGAACTCAGAAAAAGATTATAAATAGTATAGTACAATATGTACAAGAATTTTTTTTTAAAAAAAGGTAATGAAAAACATGGAAAGTAAAAAGTTAACAGAAAAAGAGAATAAAGATTTGGAAAATGAGTTTTCTTTAATGAGCTAGATAAAGTACTAAGACAAGTAAATATAGATTTAGCTACAGGACCAGATAGAAAAGGGTATGAAATATATAAAAATTTAAGGGGCTGGCAAAAGAAATATTTTTAAAGATTTTGAATGAATGGTTAAATGGAGGGTTTTATGTATAAAGAATTATGTAGTGGAATAATTAAATTCATATGAGAAAGGAAGATAGAAGACAATTAAAAAATAGGAGCCTGATCATATGAAATAATAATGATTATAAGTTCTTTATAAAAATAGTATAAAAGAGATTTTAAACTAAAATGGAGAATGTTATGGAAGATAGCATATATAGTATAAAGGGAAAGGGTTGTCAAGAATTATTAATGATACAGAAATTGTGGATGATATCATAAACAGAAAAGAAATGAAAATCATGACAGGAGACCTTAATAAGGCATTCAACACAATTGGCCAAGAAATCCTATGGGTAATAATGAAAGAATATAATGTAAGTGAGAAAGTTAGGAAATTATGTATGTCACTATATAGCAATAATAAATTAAAAATACTTGTAAATGGCTGGTTAAGCCAAGAGGTACATACGAAGAGTGGAGTAAGACAGGGATGTCAAATGAGCTGTACACTGTTTGCATTAGTTATGAATGCAATAGTATGTGAAATAAATTACAAAATGAAAGAGGCAGGGTATATAACATGAAGGGTAAGATTTTAATTTCTGTTAACAAATGCAGATAACATAATAACTGCAAAAAACTAAATTTGGATAAAGAAAGTAATAATTTGCTTAAATAAGTGCCTAAAAATGATAGGGATGGATTTAAATAAAGAGACAAATAATGTTTAGGTGATGTAGTAAAAAGTAGGGGTATATACTTTACAACGAATGAAATTTCTATGCTAGGTACAAAATTTGGGAACAAAGATAAAAGTAGAATTCAATGGGAAAAAACAATAGAAGAAATAAAGTAAACCTATCTTTTCTGAACAGCATACAAATTATCACTCAGAAAAAAGGCTCATCTGATAAATTCAGTAGTGATGGGAAAAATAGCTTACTTAGTAAGTGTATTTATGTTGCCAACAGTATTTGAAAAGGAATTACTGTGGATATTTTTTCACTTATAGGGGGTCCTAGATTAAACCAAGTATAAAGAGGAGTTAACCCAGTGGTATATACTGCTTTATGAAATTTGTATAATGTGTTAAAGTGGATAAATGAAAAAGATGAGAGATTAGTAGTAAAACTATATAAATATAAGTATGATAAATGTTGTGTCATGGTAAAAAAGAGTAAAAGAGAAAAGGAGTATATAAATGAGGAAATAAAATATTACCAAGATAAAATTGTTTTGTGGAAAACAAAAATTGATGCTATAGAAAAAGAAAAGTATGATATAAGAACATAATGATTAAACACAGCTATGTAAAACCATGTGAAAAGCTAACAGATGAAAAAAAATTAAAGCTATAAAAATAAGAAGCAAACAGTGTAATCAGAAAGCAAAATGCCAATATTTTTGTGAGTACTGGTAATAGATAAATTGCCAGTACAAGGAAATATGCCATATAAGAAAAGTCACAGAATATGTTTACATTGTCAAGAAGAAGAAGAAACTATGGAACACATATTTTTGAAATGTAAAAGACTAAAACGTTACGGGGAAAACTACGTAAAGAAGATTTTTTTGAAGATATAAAAGAAGTGGATAAAGTAAACATGGATATGATTAAATACGGATATTATAAAAAACAGAAGTAAAGGGTTAGAACCTTAAGAAGAATACCCCATCCATCCTCAATTTGATGGTCCCTCCCCAGATAGCCTGATTCTCATCCTTGGAGGTCAACGGAGAACAAATAGAACAATGAGGCAGCTCAAAAGGAAATGATTTGTGGAAGATGGTAAACACATACATTTGTATATGTATATATATATATATATATATATATATATATATATATATATATATATATATATATATATGGATCTACCTCACTTGGTCGACATTTCATATGGTCGAATATTCATTTGGTCGACAGTTCATTTGATCAACAAACATTTTAAGTGGGGGCTTAGCCACACCACAATGTGGGGGCTGTGCCCCCACACCCCCCTAACTATATATATAAACTCCAGGGTTGCACAACATTGGAGAAGGGGGCAAATGCTTGTCGATCAAATGAAATGTCGACCAAATGAACTGTCAATCAAATGAAATGTCGACCAAGTCAGGTAGACCCATATATATATATATATATATATATATATATATATATATATATATATATATATATATATATATATATATATATATATATATATATATATATATATATATATATATATATATTTATATATATATACACACATACACACACACACACACACACACACACACACACACACACACACACACACACACACACGCAAACATATACGTAGATGCAGTGGGTTTGATAGTACATTAGTTAGATTAAATGTTTTGTTAGGAGGGTTGCTTCTATTAAATGTTGGTTCATCACAGGATGCCAGCTGCTTTGTCTGCAGAACTGTTATACAGTGGAAGTGGAATTTTGCCCTTTCCCCACTGTTTTACAATCTTAGTGTTGGTATATAAAATCAATTTTGGTGCAAGAAATATGGGCCGGATTCATGAAGGCTTGCACGGAGTCTAAGAGTAGTGTAAGACTCCATGCAGCCTTCGCGATCCAGGAACATCCCAAAGTCCGTGTAAGAGACAAGCTAAAACGTCTCTTACACGGAGTGGGCGTGGATAAGCTAATCACCTCACTTGCAGCCAAATAGCATGCAAATGAGGATGATTAGCGATCCAGGAAGCCCAGAACAGCCCGTGTAAGAGCCGTTTTAGCTGCAGAAATGTACTCAGTTGACAACTGAGTACGTTTCTGCAAAAACCGCATTGGAGCCATGTCAGCTCCAAATAAAGGGTGCATATGTGTCAGGCAGCATGCCAATAGCCAAATATGTGGCCATTGGCAAGGTAACCTGATGCAAATATATTAAAAATATATATATTTTTTCGGCGATTGCCGATGTTTAAACCCAGCGCAGCCCCGCGCAAACGGGCTGCGCTGTATAAAACATAAAAACGAAGGTTATAAACCCACAAATGTGGGTTTTATGCAATACATGGAATGCCAATGCAGGGACCAGCAGACCAAAACCAACATGGCCACCATGTAGTGGTTGCTAAGGGGGGAAGCTGAGTCTAAGACATGTAACTAAGCATTAGTAAAGCAATCTGATGCAAATGAGTGTTAGGATACTGAATTCCACTGTCACATAGCAAATGAGCACAGTCTGAGTAGTGTAAGAGTTACAGAAGGGGGAGGAACAGAGTAGGAGATAGGTGACATCACAGGGGGGGAATGGTAGAAAGAAATGCAGTTCATTGGAGGTCAGAGTTACATGACAGATGTCGGACAGATATCATGGAAAGAGGTGTGCCACTAGATAAGCATGAGAAAGTCAAGAAATGGAAGGTGTACACTGTTGCCTACACCAAAGTTTCTTGCTGGGCATGCATGCGCACGTGTGCGCGCCATGAAGCGCGAGTAAGGCAGTGTGCACGCGTGTAAGGCAGACTGAGCATGTGGGAGCGTGTTGGGAGATGTTTAACACTGTTTGCACGGGTGTGCACGCGTTTTAATCCGAATAAGCAGATTCTGAACCGTGTAAGCATGTGTGCGCGCGTGTAAGCCACTGTGAGCGTGTTTCTGCTGGTTTGCACACAGCTCCTCCTTGAGGAAACAGAGAGGAAAAAGGAAGCAACAGATTTAGTAGGAAGCTAGCAGGGAATACTGCTGGAGCTAGCAGGTGAAAACAATTAGAAGCAGGCAATTACACAGGCAGAATAGTAGCCCAGCCCAGCACTTAAAACTCTGCAAACAGCAGTGCAGGATGTTTCTCTCAAGAGACACTGCAAGACAGCAGTAAGCTATTAGAAGTGAAAACTAAAAAAGCTGAACTCAGAGCAGAAATGTTAGGGGCTGCCATAGCTGTCATAATGAGACATAGGCGACTTGCTGAGGGTGGTGACAATGCAGATGGTGCCAGACAACCCACAGTGAGGAGACGGAGAAGAGTGTATAGGTCCAGGGTTACCTACCACGGGTTACATGAGCTGGAGATAGTAGAGCGCTATAGAGTGGACAGAGACCTCCTGCAGCAAATAGTGGAGCTGTGCAGGCCATGCCTCACACACAGAACCAACAGAGGGGAACCCATCCCAGTGGAAACCAAGGTATGTGTTGGCCTAAGAATACTAGCAACAAGTACCCTCCAGAGACCAACTGGTGATATGATGGGGATATCACAGGCATCAGCCTCCAGGGTACTGCACCAGTTCCTGGATGCCATGTCAGCACATGTCGGTGATCATGTATATTTCCCCAATGCCCGTGAGGTATTGGCCAGCAATATGCGTCTCTTCCAGCAAATAGCGGAATACCCTGAGGTAGTGGGTGCAATAGACTGCACGCACATACACATCAAAGCACCAGCCGGTGAGCGGGGTAGGGCATACATCAACTGCAAGGGCTTCCCCTCCATCAACTGCCAGGTCGCATGTGATGCCCAGGGCATAATAATGAATGTGTGTGCTGGCTGTCCTGGGAGCTACCATGATTCCCACATCTGGCATTTGACGCAGCTGTACCAGACATTTGCCAATGGGGACATCCCGCACGGACACCTAGTGGGGGATGCAGGTTATGCACTGGAGCTGTGGCTGATGACACCCATCAGAAACGCACACACACCTGAACAGGAACGCCATAATGAGGCACACGCACAAACACGTAATGTAATAGAGCGTGTGTTTGGGCTGCTCAAGTTACGGTTCCGGTGTCTGGACACATCTGGTGGAGCCTTGCAGTACACACCAACTACGTGTACCCAAATTGTCATGGTATGTGCTAAGCTACATAATATGATCTTGCGAAAACAGCTGCAGCAGGACCAGCATAGGGCCGGGCCAAACAGCCCCCCACCATTGCCAAGGCCATCACAAGCAGAGCGTGACTCAGAGGAGGAACAACCTGAGCCTGCCCCAGTAGGCAGAAGGAGGCATGCCCAGTATGCCCTGGCCTTGGCAAAGAGGCAACGCATAGCACATACAATGGCTCAGTAGGAACCCTGGGAATGATACTCCCTCTGACTCACTCAAATAATAACATGGATGCCTACAATGACATGACCTGCTCACAAACATGTACAGGGAAGTGTAATATGCACATCCGACAGAGGCAGCCCTGCAGCACCACCTGAGGCATGAATGCCATGTGTTAAGTAATGTAACACCATGTACTATATGCACACCTGAGGACCCTGACTAACATCCTACCCTCACCAAGCATCATGCCACAATATGACAATGAGATGATCAAGTGCAATAATTGACTGAAGTATCGCAGTTAGTCAAAGGGGATCCAATGTGTGCCAGTCTGGGATGACATGCTGAGCATGACATGATGCTCCACCTGCTAGGACTGGCGTGCACCTATCAGTGCAGGCCATATGGATACTGGCAAAGGCTGTTGTTACCCACAGTGTGCCCTGAATAGGTAAGGCTCAAAACACAAACCTATCTCCATAGGTATCAGAAGGGATAAGAATAAGATAAGGGATAATTCGAAACAGCAAGATGCATGCAGTCTAAACTCACCCAGTATGGAGAATGTTGATATCTGTGCTGTAACAGAAAACTGAGTCAAGGCTCACAACAGCACCCTAACACTACCAGGTTACACCTCATACTGTGCTGTACAGACTCAAAACATGGAACAAGCTACAAAAGGAGGGTGACTAGCAAGAATTGTCAAGGATAACCACACCCCCATGTTGGTAACACAACAAGAAGCAGCATGGACTAGCCATGGTCAAGTAACAGTGGCTAAAACTGCCCCCCAGTTTATAGCCTGCTACAGACTACTGTCCCAACACCAGGAACTGCACCTGGCCTATGCTGGAATACATGAATATATCAAGTCCTCCAAACCACATTATATTGGGTGACTGAAAATACCCAGACATAGACTGGGAGCATTATACTAGCTCCAACAGTGTAGGACAAAAGTTCATAGAATCCATAAACCAAAAGGCCCAGGAACAATGTACCACTCCCACAAGAGGGGTAAGCATACTGGATGTGATAATCAGTAACATGGGTACTGGATGGCAAGGCGAGAAGTGTATTGCTCACTGGTAAAACCAGACCATAGAGTAATCACACTGGATATACAAATCCTGACCACAGTCCCTGGCCAGAAAACCACAGTGGAAAACATGTGTAAAGCAATATTTGCACTCCTCCAAACTGATGTGGAATCCATTAAAGGTCCTGTGCAGGTGCAAAATATGGGCCACACCTCAGAACCTGTAATACAGCCATTCCATGAACACTGCCAGGAATGCTTGGATTATGCAATCCTAAATTAAAACAAGACACAATGCCATACACACAGGCATCTGGCATGGTGGACACCAGCCATAACCAAACCATGCAAGAGAATGAAGAAGCTACTACATGATAGAGCAAACATAAACAATGAAGTAATCACTGATCAGTAGTATGGCAATAAAATATGTCCACACATACAATCCACTAAGGCCAGCCACAACAAGTTGAATCTGTGAATCCTGAGGCAATGTTACACCTGCCCCAAGTACACAGACAACCCCCAACTCCACCCAAGAAATACAAATATATGTGAGAGATGCAACCATCTATCCAAACTGGAGGCTCAGCTCCCTCAACTCAGTACTCCCAAAACTAGTCAGGAGGAGAAGGTAACCACACACCACACACACCACAAACACAGTCCCACATAGACCTATCACAACTGCAAACCAAACACATAAACACAGAAAAACATTCCCGGAGGCACAAATTACAAACACAGCACACCAACAGAGGCCTCTAAAGCAGACACCCAATCAAACAACCTCCAAACATAGCACATGCAACACATAGTACACAAAGCTGGTGTGCCAAACAGTCACAGGCCAGAAGGAGAAACAACATGCCTGATACCATTGTAATAGGTGACTCCATAGTCAGACACACTGCTGTCCCGCACACCAGACTGAACAAGGGAAAGGGTACAGTAAGCTGCCTGTAGGCTGCCACAATACGCCACATAACAGAAGTATGCAGGTCACTCCAAAGCAAGTAGAAATATGATGCAGTCATAGTCCATGCTGGTGTGAATGACCTGAGATGTACCTCCCTAGACTACATGAAAAGAGACATAGATGAGTTCTCTGATTATGTAGTCCAGGCCAGTATGACACTCACCATTTGCAGCATCCTACCCTTACCAAGAATAATGCCACAGTACAAACACGGAATGATCAGTCATAGCAAGTGGCACACTTACTGGTGTCATTCCAAGGGGATCCAATGTCTGTCTGCTTGGGATGTCATGCTTGACAAGCCACGCAGCTGTTCTTGGGATGGCTTGCACCTGTTACCCCATGGGCGTCTGGATATTGGATAAGGCCTTTGCCACCTCCATAGAGCCTTTTGTAGGCAAGGCTGAAAAGACTAACCCACCACCCTAGAAAACATAAGTGGAAAGAAACATAAGGGTAATGCTGACCAATGCCAGATGTGTAAACCCCAATATGCATGCTCCCAAGGCTATCCCCAGTATGGAGAACATCGAAGTCTGTGCAGTGACAGAAACCTGCTGCAAGCCTCCTGACAACACACCAGCACTACCAGGTTATACCTCATATCATGTGTTATGGCCCCAAAACCTGGAACAAAACATAAAAGGAGGGTGAGTATCCATATTCAGCACAGACACCCATACGTCCAGGTAACTGACAATGCACAAGGCATTGGAGTCCACCCATGTGCAACTAACTGTAGGCAAGACTGCTGTACAGTCTGTAGCATGCTACAGACCACACTCTCACACACAGGAATCCCACCCAGCTGTCCTGAAGACACTGGACAGTATGAATGTCCCACCAAATACCAAACAAGGTACCACAAATTACCACATAGGTGGTAAACCATTATGTATGGAAGGAGTAATCAGGGACCTAGGGACACAAGTGGACAGTAACCTGTTATGTGACACTCACATTGCCAATGAGGCTAGGAAGACTGTCTACATTTGACATCGTATCAGGAAAGGATTCACATCTATGTCAACAGAGGTCATTGTGCCCCTATACTGTTCTCTTATCACACCCATAATCTAGTACAATGCCTCATATGGGATGTACCTTACCTGACACCTGCAGCAGTTAGAAAGACCTCAAAGGTACCTCACCAAGAAGATAAAGGGTCTCAAATATATGTCATATGCTGCCTGGCTGTAGACACCCCAGCTGAATGCAGTCACATACTGCCTACAGAGAGGCATTGCATGCCTGTTGTAGAAGGCCATGCCCAACACAGGAGTAATGGACATGCTCCACCCCAGAAAACTCAAAGCCATTGGAGCTGTGAGAGTGAGAGATGTCAACCTCAACAAATAATGAAATAGGATGTGCTGGGGGGACAGATACATAATCCAGAGGCTCCCCACACCCTGGACCAGAATCCCACTCCATGTTAGGCAGAGCCCCTCACTGACACTCTTCAACAGGAATCTTGCCAAGTGGATGGATGATTGTAGAGTTACACTGGGGGTATTCACTGTGTCATGTCCAGACAGAGGCACAGCAAAGCAAATCATAAATGGCCATAATATTCACATAGCATGGGGTGGCAAAAGCCACACACACTCTGGCTAGGCTAACAAATGCCCTAGGGTGGATAGCCTAGTATGAACCTATGAACCTATGAAGATACAAATTGTAAAGGACACTAAGGATAATCCCAAGGCTTTCACAACTGATGGTAGGAACCGTGTTGGGAATTCACATATATGCTCTGAATCACACAAATATCACAAACACACACGCATATTGCCAACATACATCCTGACAGATGCAGTGCAACCCCCCCCCCCCCCCCAGAATGCAGAATATCTATCCCAGCAGACTGCTGGCCCCCTGACATTGCAGATGCTGAGGTAACAGCCAGCATCTACAAAGCAAAACACACAGCAATAATGGTATGAGATGGTGTCCTGGGCTGAGTGCAACATGGACTCCAAGATGAATGGAATGCCAAATCACACTACTGCTCAATGCCAGCCTTACCACAGAATATGTACCCAAAGAGCAGTGTACAACAACAGTGGTCCTTCTCAACAAAGGTGTTGCCTGAATGGATACTGAAAACTACTACCCCAGAATCATGAGAAGCTCGGTCTGCACAGCTATGGAAAGGCTCAGCATGTACCACAGACATAAAGATATTGGGGCCTACTGACACCGGACCCTACCCAGTGTGGCTTTCTTAAGTGCAGATCCTGCCCCTAAACATGTTTGACTCAATTGAAACAGTCATTAAGGTCATTGATGAGGGCAATGTGGTCCACACAGCGTAGCTGGACCTTGCAAAGGCTTCTATACAATACCCTACGTGTTCATTATAGATATGCTCACCAGCTTAAATATAAACCCCTATGTCAGTAGAGGGGTTGCAAACCAGACCAAGGACAGAACAGACATGGTCAGACATGCTGCAGCCATGTCAGACTACAAACCAGATATAACTGGCATCCCACAAGGCTTGGTCCTGGGATCTCCCTCGTCTGGTATATATGTCCCATAGGTACAGGCAAACATGGAAGGACTGTGTCTGAACATGTTTGCAGAGGACTACAAACTGCTCACCATATATGATTCACCAGCTGACACAAGCATCCCACAAAAGGGCCACATAGAAACAGACAACTGGTGCCATAGCCATGTCAGCAAGCTAATTGCAGAAAAGTGTATAGTCAACCCCGTGGATATACAGTAAGTGCCCACCAATTACCACATAGGTGTTAACCCATTATGTAGTTAACATGTAATGAGAGACCTGGGGACACAAGGTGATAGATATCCTGCATTGGACAAACATGTGCTGTAGTGTTTACAGAAACATACCATATACCCACCTAATCATGAAGGTTGTCAGATCTAGATAAGGGGAGGTCATTGTGGCTCTGCAGTCATCCTTCATCAGCGGTACAATTGACTACAATAGCCCCTGTGGGATGTACCTCAGCAGACACCTCCATCAACCGTAAAGTCCCCAACAGTACCTCACTAGGAGTATCAAAGAGCTTGCACAGATGCCATGTGTTGTCTGTGTTGCTGGTATCAATAAACATGCTGCACCTTGTACAATCTGAATGGCAGTGAGCTATGCACATGAGAGACCTGAACCCCAGCACTGACTTACACAGGACAAGCTGTACTGCATGATCCATAACACAGAAGCCACCCCCACCCATGAGTGAACTCCCAGTACAGGCTACCCATAGAGTCACTTATCAATTTTCCTCAATAGGAATCTTGATGAGTGGATGGGAGATGGTAGCTTTATCCTGGGTATCACTGTCATGTCACAGGTAGACAGAGGCACAGTATACTAACCATGACATATGTCATGGCAAACTCCACTTACAATGTGTGTTGAAGGACAAACACACTCTCCAACTAGCATTAGACATGGACTAGGGCACATCGCTAGTGTTTGCAAATGTACACTTATGTTGTGGAATACACTACCAATGTTGGACAAGCCTGGTTTAAGTAGTTCATATCTGAACAGAACGCAACATGGTCAGATGTACACAACAGGCCCCTAACCAGGCTGTTGTGCTCACTATCGAAATGTAAAGCAGTGATAGCACTAAAGCCCAGGATACTGTCCACCACAGTCAAAGTACTACCAGTACACTATACAGTACTACAGTGTTGGGTCAGTGTGAAAGGATGTTGACAACTGTATGCAAAGTATCCCATGCAAACACTGCAGGCACAGTATAATCCTGTTGTGTTCACACACAAAGCAGTTGTACAGTAACTACACAACATGACACACAACACACAACCATAAACGGGTGATATTTGTTGAAGTTCACGCTCATCCACAAATGTGGTGGGGTGCAGAGTTCAACATATGGAATGCTCACACTGGGCATGCTCACACACTTTGATAAATGAGACATATGTCAGACAACATGCCATGGGAAGGCTGAACTGGGCATGCTCACACACTTAGGCCAAATCTCAGTTTAGCAGTTGGACACACATATCTGGTATTTTTACGTGTTATTCCAGGAACCAACCACATTACAGCAGTATGCCCAGTGCACACAGTTAAATGACTACAGAGACATACGTGATATAGTGGATCCCTCCCATATGCAAACATCTTCCACAGATGCACAAGTTGTTCATACAAACAGGGAATGCTATGGCAATAAAGATGTGCAAACAGTCTATCAGCAACAAATAATGTGCATTTGACAATTAAACATATGGGTGTAGAGGTCAACACTAGGCTGTTTGCCCTAGGGAATGACAGCTTAGCCAGAGTGTGCTTGGCGTCTGTCTCCCCACAGGATGCACATTCCCCTTTCTAAACACCGATGATATCAGCACCCTATAAGTACAGCAGGAGGAAAGAAACCTCCCAGTAATGCAAATAGCGTGCTCTGCTAATGCGTCCGTCACAAGTGTCCTAACATAGTTGGGTAGGGGTTTGAATCCTGCAAATGCTCAGTGTGTGTGTGAGTGGGGTTGGTGTGTGTGTAAGTCTGTGGGAGAAAAATGTCCCTTTTGGCAACTGGGAAAACACACTACAGGATGCACATTCCCCTTTCTAAACACAGATGATGTCAGCACTCTATAAGTATAGCAGGAGAAGGGAAACCTCCCAGTAATGCGAATAGTGCGCTCTGCTAATGCGTCCAACTCAAGTGTCATAACATAGTTAGGTAGGGGTTTAAATCTTGCAAGTGTGGGGGTTAGTGTGTGTGCAATTGTGTGTGAGGGAAATGTCCCTTTTGGCAACTAGGAGAACAGACTACAGGATGCACATTCCCCTTTCTAAACACTGATGATGTCAGCACTCTATAAGTATAGCAGGAGAAGGGAAACCTCCCAGTAATTCGAATAGCATGCTCTGCTAATGCACCTGTCTCAAGTGTCATAACATAGTTAGGTAGGGGTTTGAATCCTGCAAACGGCAAGTGTGTGTGTTTGGCTGAAGGGGGTTAGTGTGTGTGTGAGGAAAATGTCCCTTTTGGCAACTAGGTGAACAGACTACAGGATGCACATTCCCCTTTCTAAACACCGATGATGTCAGCACTCTATAAGTATAGCAGGAGAAGGAAAACCACCCAGTAAGGTGAATAGCGTGCTCTGCTAATGCGTCCGCCTCAAGTGTCATAACATAGTTAGGTAGGGGTTTGAATTCTGCAAGTGTGTGTGTTTTTCTGAGGGAGATTCGTGTGTGTGCAATTTTGTGTGAGGAAAATGTCCCTTTTGGCAACTAGGAGAACAGACTACAGGATGCACATTCTCCTTTCTAAACACCGATGATGTCAGCACTCTATAAGTACAGCAGGAGAAGGGAAAACTCCCAGTAATGCGAATAGCGTACTCCGCTAATGTGTCCGTCTCAACTGTCATAACATAGTTAGGTAGGGGTTTGAATCCTGCAAATGGCAAGTGTGCATGTTTGGCTAAGGGGGGGTAGTGTGTGTGAGAGAAATGCCCCTTTTGGCAACTAGGAGAACAGACTACAGGATGCACATTTCCCTTTCTAAACACTGATGATGTCAGCACCCTATAAGTACAGAAAGAGAAGGAAAACCTCCCAGTAATGCGAATAGCCCACTCTGCTAATGCATCCATCTCAACTGTTATAACATAGTTAGGTAGGGGTTTGAATCCTGCAAATGGCAAGTGTGCGTGTTTGGCTGAGGGGGGGTGTGTGTGTGAGGGAAATGTCCCTTTTGGCAACTAGGTGAACAGACTACAGGATGCACATTTCCCTTTCTAAACACTGTTCAGCTGAAGGCCATGACTCTGGCACAAGTTGTCTGTTTCTATGATGCCCCTTTGGAAGATGCTTGTGTTGGCTGGAGAGTCGATTATGGTGGCTAGTTTGCAGTCATCTGCATATTTGGACAGCCACAGTCCGTCCGTGTTGGCCTGTACCTCCAATAAATATATACCAAACAAGAGAGGTCCCAGGACTGAGCCTTGTGGGACACAACTCGTAACTGGTTTGGAGTCTGGCATGGCTCCAGCAATTCTAACCATGTGGGTTCTGTCCTTGAGCCACTGTGCAATCCATCTAGTGACATAGGAGCTTATATTTAAGCTGGTGAGCTTCTCTAGAATGCCCAAGTGGGGTATTGTTGTGAAGGCTTTTGTGAGGTCCAGGTAGGCTGTGTGAACCACCTTCCCCTCGTCAATGGCTTTGGTGACTGTTTCAAAGAAATCAACCAGGTTAAACCTGGTAATGCTGGTGTGCTCTCAGTAGCCCTGAACCAGGCATCTGTTACTGCACAGATATTGATGTTCTCCATGCCAAGGAGAGTTTCGGGTGCATGCATCTGGAGGTTTAGACTTCTGGCATTGGGTAGCATTACTCTTAGTTTCTTATCCCTTGTGATACCTATGAAGGTGGGTTTGTCATTTGAGCCTTGCCTAACATAGGCACTATGGGGGTAGCAAGAGCCTTTGCCAATATCTGAAAGCCCAGGGGAGACAGGTGCAGGCCATCCCTAGCGAAACAGGTAGTTCAACAGAAGATGAATATGTGAAGGTGTAGTGCCTGTGATTAGTTAGCAGTAGCATATATGACTGCTCACGTGGACACATGCCAGGTAAGTCATATGCACTGTGTCACAGGCAATGTACATGTGAACAGGACAAACAGTGACATCCTGTCAAGTGGGACATGGACATACATATAGTAAGCTATGCAGATGGCACTAGGAGTCCACAGAAGCTCTATAACTATGCATTGCAGGTGTGATTAGTATTCCAGGGTAATTGCAAGCAAACATGCATGCAAACAAAGCTACAGTAAACAGGGCTGCATGTAGCCCATTGTACAACAAACAAGCTGTACCACTTCCAGTAGGTAACACTGCAAATATGCAGGCACTATGCACATGTACATGGAAATACACGGGTCAGATGGCTAGGGTCCAGTCTCAGCACACACAAGTGTACAGACCATGTACTGTCAGGATGTACAATAACTGGATGGAAACCCATGTGCTCATACCTGCAGTAATACACATGTCAAATAACAGACACTGAGCCTACTTAGTAGGATGTATGCTACCTGGCCTGCCACCACAGTATCCCTGACATATATGGGGACTCTCCCTCCTGTGACAGTTAGTTTTGTGTGTTGGGGCTGTCTAGCATGGTATGAGATGTGAGCATGCAGTGCTAGGGTGCTCCTGTGTGTCCTGTACCAGTCGTGTAGTACTGCACACATATCAACATCCTCAAACATCTGCATTGCAGAGTCCAGTGTGGGCAACATGCCTCTTGCAATTTACATGTCCATCATTGCGTATTACTGCATTCATTACCTTATCCCCTGTGCTACCTATGTATGTAGCCTTCTGTTGACATCATTACCACCAGTATGCCAACATGTGCAGATGATACACTATGGTAATTACCATGGGTGTAGACAACAGTACATGACAATCACACACTTACTGCATCAGGCATGCTGTGATATACTCACAATTAATTCAGCACACAGTACTGTTAACAACATGATACTATTACTACACATCTATGTGGTCACCCTGTGCATCAGCAACATGTTAACCTGTACCTGCACAGTTGTTACAGATTGCAGGAGGTGGCACAGTTTCATCATATGCACAGGGTGTGAACTTGTTATGCCTGAGTCAGCCACCGATACCACCGACTGACATGTATGTGTATGTGTGTTGATGAGGGACAGCAGTAGAAGGTGGGGCAATGTTGATGCAGTGTGTGCGTGTATGCGGTAGCCCTAGGTGTTGTCAATTTGCATGTGTGCATGGATGTACACAGTTCCACCTCATGGCTGCCATATACTGGTGTTTGTGGACAGCCACAGACTGTACCTGCCAGGCCATACAGATCAGTGTCTCTGGCCACGGACACGGTACCTGTGCCTTGCAGGGGTGCTACGGACCATATCCAGTACCAACCCAGACTGGGTACTGTCATCAGAAGCAGGTGTTCGCTGACTGGACACAGATCCCTGTCGGGCCTGGCCAGAGCCACGTGCACATGGTCTCCTGGGGCGATCTGATGACAGCACAGACCCAGCACTGCTGGGGCTGCTGCTGGCACTACAGGGGAGGCCGCGGCCCTGTTGTCGTCCGCGACGACTGCTAGCTGCTGCTGGCATACGGCCACGTCGACGCCTCAACCGCCCACCATCGCCCTGGCTCATGGACATGTAGTTGTGGAACCGGTCTAATATGTCTCCACAACATCTGTCTATGACATCGGTGAAATCACGGATGGCAGCCGCAATGTCACGCATACTGTCAGTCATGGCTGTGCGACATGCTGTCAGCTCCCTCAGACCCTGTCTGGTGTACCGTTCCATACGTGACTGTGCCTGCATGACAGCCCGAAACATAACTGAGGTTGTAAGACCTCTGTGGGCACGTCTGACAGGGGCAGTACGCCCACGGATGCTCCCACGAGAACCCCTGGACATTTGTCTGTGTGGTACCATCTCTGGGCCATGCCCATGGCTGCTGTGTGGGGAGGCATGTGCCACAGATACCACATTACCCTGGTCAATGCCCACTGTATGCTGTCCATCACCTAGGGACATTGGTGACAAAGGGTGTATTGGCAGGATAACTGTGCATATTGATGGGGTCGACAGCTGTGTACTGTCAATCGGCTGACCAATGGCGGACCCTGGCATACCTTCCTGTGCCATTACACAGATGTCATCATTATCAGTACCCACGGCACCTGATTCAGTTTCCCTGCTACATGACACCAGAGCAGCACCAGAACCTGTGGGAGGGAAACAGGAAACACAGTTTACAATGTCTACACATTACCAGTGATGCACACATGCACACATGCACAGGTGCACACATGCACAGGTGCACACATGCACACATGTACACATGCACACGTGCACAGGTGCACACATGCACAGGTGCACGCATGCACACATGCACACATGCACACATGTACACATGCACACAAGCACGCATGCACAGGTGCACACATGTACACATGCACACGTGCACACATGCACAGGTGCACACATGCACACATGCACACGTTCACACATGCACAGGTGCACACATGCACAGGTGCACACATGCACACATGCACACGTGCACACATGCACACATGCACACAGTATCACACAATTGTACAGTACTCAGTATGCGTGATATCAACACACAGACACAGACACACCTACATGCATACAAACAGCACTACTAAGTGAGCAAAATAGTACTATTACTATCAAAACTATTACAGGAATTGTTAATACACACTCACCAGCATGGATAGGCTGCATTGCTGTTATACCAGAGGGACCTGCAGACGTGAAGAAACTAATGTCAGTGGGCACAACTGTGCCATTGTTACTGAGTATGATACAGGTCAGTAGTACAACAGTCGCCTTTCACAGGTCAGCTGCTAATATTGAGGATATCACACTTGCACATTAAATACTATGCTGACAGCTACAAACCAAGGACACACCTCACACATGCATTAAATACCAGTGTACACAACAGTCAACTATACATATGGTATATTACCTGCACGTTCACTGTCTTGCTGCTGCGTGGCTCCAGCCTCCATCATAATGCATGTCTGCTGCTGTTGTTGCTGGCGGACTGGAGCCACTACACTCATGAGTAGTCCCTCCAGTCTGGTGAGTGGGGGATGGGTAGCCACCCCACCACCTGTGGTGACCTGTTGCCTGTGGATATCCGATGCACGCTGACGGACATGTCTGATTAAATCACTGCAGTGATGTCGTACCTGCTCATATGTCCTATTATGCGTGCCTATGTCATTTACCCGACGGACAATGTCTTGCCACAGTGTAGCCCTCTCCTGCTGATTCTGGCTGGTGCGGGAAAAGAGTATTGCATAATCCCGCACCAGGCTCTGGTGTATCTCCTCATCCTCAGCTGTGAAGTAAGTGGGATTCCACGGGTGGGCCATGTACCTGAGAAAGAAAATAACCTGATATCAGCAATATATGTCAGCAGAATTTGGCACACATACTACACATGCTACTCGACTGTTATGATACAACATATCTCACAAATATAGCATCTGTCTGTCTATTGGTGGATACACATGTAAATGGCCAGGTATCAGTGCTCAGCCAGCAACTGTGCAACAGTACCTGGCACACTCCATACGACATACTACCAAACCCCAGCAGTCAGAACACTGATTCAGGTCAAGAGCACCTCCTCACTCTGGGGGGTTGTATCTAGGTACTGTATGGCCTACATCATCAACTACTGTGAGCTGACCACACACTGATTGCCCTGGATATACATATCCCACCTCCACCACCAGCACAAACAACTATAGTGAATAACATTACAGATGCAAACTTTACACTTTGTAACAGTGACATGGTATCATTTCAGCCCACTGGGCCAGTGGCAGATACAACCCACAATGCTGACCCCTACACAATTGCTTTCTACAGACATCTCCGAGAATGCATGGATCATGCAATCCCATATATGACCAAGACACTCTCCACAAAGGGACAGCATCCTGTCTGGTCAACCCCAGCCATAGACAGATTGTATTACAGAAGATGGAAGCTACTGCAAGACAGAGCATAATTCCATAAAGGGAGGGCATGTCTGAGCAGCACTAGTAAGGATCTATTTTACATCATACAAACATCCATGGGCAACTTTGAGAGTGAAATCAAGAGGGACACTACAGATAACCAGAAGGCCTTCTTCAGTTATGTTAGCAACCTGGTCAGGATCCAACCTCTATGCCCATAGTTAGTACACAACAACAAATATTTCACTGACACCACAGATATTGACAACATTGTGGCAGACAGGTTCAGTGCAGGTGTCACTCTGCCCTCTCCCCCAAAATAAGACATAGTTATCCCAGCTGACTGTAACCTCCCTGTCATCACAGATGCCCAGGTGAGAGCCACCCTCAGGACAGCAGAATACACAACATGAATGGGACCTGATGGTATCCTCAGTTGCATGCTACATAAACTCTGACAGGAGCTAAACACACATATAGAAGTGCTATGTAACACTAGCCTGACTACAGGATATGTACCTGTACACTGGTGCACAGCAGCAGTGGTTCCACTCCACGAAGGAGGCACCTTAACATACCAATACAATACAACACAATACATTACATTACAATACAATACTATACAATATGCTATTGCCCGTGGGACTACAGCAGCGTACTGTTCTGCTACCCTGACCATTGTGACACATGTGGTGTGATGGTACCTGCTGCTGTCACACAGTTACACAGGGTGACTCATATGGCATATTACCTATCTGACTAACATTCAGCAGGGGTATGTGTGACATGTACTCATGGGGAGTCTTGCTTCTTAACACTGTGTGGTTTATTGCAGGGTATGTCTTATCTGTGGGTAGGAACTTTTACCTCCACATGTGCACTCTATTGCAGTGGCACGGACGACACACAGCAGTCATTTAGGTTGTGGATGGTGTGAGGTGTTACTATGGTTGTTGGACATCTGTCATGGGTGTGACTTACATATGTAAATCCGGGAGTGGTAACCTCTATGTGGGTAGTATATGTGTACTCTGTGGTGTTGTCAGTCACTGTGCATTGGTAATGTGTTTGAGTGCATTGTCACAGTGTTCTACATGTCACTGTGTCCTTCTCCATATCTGTAGCTGTCATGTGAGGTCCATACCATGGCATCCATTATGTGGTGTGGAGGGGTACACCGACCTACATGTCCATAGCTGACACACCATGTTCGCTGACACATACCATGTGCAGGTATTCCAGGGATAGTGTGCCACTGTGAATATCATTGGGGCCACTATTGTACACATTTATGACCCTGTTCACCCCTGACACATGCAGTGGTGGGCAGCCAATCACATATCTGGTGGTTACTGGTGTAGGTGATTTGGAATGTGGTATGGTACTCCGGTTTTGACACTGGTGTTCACTCCATGCCTTTGTCACCAGGCACCTGTTGCAATACATCTGTACACATGTGCCTCACTCAGAATTTATATACATCTCTCTCTCTCTCTCTATATATATATATGTATATAGATATATCTATATGTATATATATATATATATATATATATATATATATATATATATATATATCTGCATACATATACACATATGTATATTGATGTACATATATTGCTATAGATGTGGAGAGGGGGGGGACACAGAGGGGGTGAGAGTGACAGAGGGGGTGGGACAGGGTGTGTTGAAGGTCGTCATATACAGTCATACCTGTAGATAGTCAGATCAGTCTGTCTATGTATATGTATCTACATATATCTATATGTGTATGTGTGCATTACATATATATGATTGTACAATATTCTATCTACAGCTGTCTATGTATTCCTACATCTCTCTCTATGTATGTATAGATATATGCATGTCATATATATATATATATATATATATATATATATATATATATATATATACATACATATGTTGACATACATACGTATCCATATGATAGACAGGTATATCAACATGTTTGTCTACCATACTGTATACACACACTAACATACTGCTAAACATACATAACTGTGAAACCTACTTTGTACATGGCACTACAACCTACAATCAACCAACATTGATATGTGCACATAGATGCTCTCACATACAAATGTATGTACAGCCTTCACTGATAGTTGCTGTATGCCCCCTGCCCTTTACACATCTTCATATACATATGGATACAGACCAATGACACATATGGAGGGTTCACAGTATGTAGACCTTTATAGTATTACTTTACATTACCTGTGTTTGTCACGGCTGCTTGTGTTGCCATCTGGTTCTCTGTCCTGCTGCTCCACTTCCCAGTTGTCAGCTTTCAGGTGGCTGTTGCTGAACAATTTGTTTGTGTCTGCTTAATTGCAATTTTCTCTGTCTCTGTCTCTCTCTCTCTCTCTCTCTGTCTGTCTGTCTCTCACGTCCTTCTCAGGGTGCAATGAAAGTATTGCATGTGTGGACTGGGAGTACAGCATACTTTTGTAGGTATCTGCATATGCCCATGTGATGGCCTCTGCACCAATTGTTATCCGGCATTTGCTAATTGCATGCAGCCAGTTGTGTACTGATTGCAGTTCTCACTGTGATTTCAGAACAGTGCTATAAAAAGGTATGTGAGATAGGCGTAGCCCTTTCAGATTTTAAGGGCAGGGACCATGCTGTTATGCTGTGGACAATGTTCTGTGAGTGTAAAGGTTGGTATCTCTCTCATATTTCCAGGTGTGTTGTAGATTAACATTCCTCCATTCATTTCTCCAGTTTCCTGTACGAACTGTGTATGTACACTGACACCTACAACTACTACTACTGTTAATGTGTGTGTGTGTGCTTTCCTTTCACTTTTGCTTGCACTTTGTTGCTAAGGCTTCAATATTTGCCCTTTACAGTCACTAATTGTATGCCTGCTAGGTGTCCTGACTGTAGTGTGCTGCTGTAGCTTTCCTATTTTCCATGTACATTCACACCTTGGAATGCTTGCTATATCTGCTAGGGTGTTACAGCATGCAGTGTGGTCTGGCCATGGTGTGGGCCTTGACATCTATTAGGGTATTTGAGTATGCTGCTGAGCAGGCCCCAGAGACTTTCAGGTTCATCTGTTATCTGCCTCATGGAATGGTACATATCAGTGGGGTACACCCATTAAAATGTCTGGTATGCTGCAGTTGTGACTGTGGGTTAGCATGAGCATATGTATTACTACACTTTTTCTGCCATGCAAGTGGTGAATACTTTCAGGACTCCATAGTTACCATTGCATGTGTTACACCTTTCTGCCTACTGTTTGTACATTTCACATGGAGTCTGTGGGGCATCCCTGTTAGTCATTCACTGTTGCTATGTCTAGGCTCTTAACTATTCAAATATGGTGGTGTCAGACCCGTCATGTGTACAGATATTTGCAGGTTGTCCACATTTCTGCCTCATATTTTGTTCAATATCTCATGCACACCTTTTTCTGGCAAATCACTCTGGGCTCAAGTCAGAATATGGTGACAAACATTAAAGTTTCAGACTTCATACACTTCCAAACATCCCACAAAATGCAGACCCTATTACTCTCTGAACTGTCTGCATTTGTTGTAACATTATTTGTAATGTGTCCCTGGTTTTGGACCTTTGCTCCACATATTTTATTACTTGGTCCAGATGTGTTCCTGTAAGAGGTTGTGGGGTATGGGCAGTGATTATCCTGCTGTGAGTATGTGTGTGGCTTGCAAGGTGCTATAGTGACATTATTACCTACTAGCCACCAACTAGCATGGCTGTTTCTGTTCACACACTACTATTATGGAAATCCACTAGTTTTGATAGTAATTATAAATGGCATGCTTTGTGTACTACACATCTATATTCCCTTTACATTCATTCCTACTATTACATGATATATTTATTTTAGCACAATGTTCTTGTATAAGAGTCATGGCTTAGTGGTAAGTCATGCAGACTACTGTTTCCAAGGTCCTGGGTTCGGGACTGCCAGTGGGATTTTATTTTGCTTCTGAACTGACTACAAGACCTGTCAACCAAAGTGACTAAGGCACTTTTAAGCAGTTGTAACCGGGTTAGCGCTGGTTTGCACGGAGATCATGTATGCGCACTGGCGGTTAGCTCCGCGCACACAAGCGCACACCCGCTTACAACCGCTTAAACATGCTTACTCTTGCGCACACCTGCGCTATTTTCTTTGAAAGAAAAGAAAATGGGGAGACAGGAAAGTGGTGATAAAGGGGTCACAAAGAGGGTAAGACAGTAGGGAAACAAGCTTGGGATGTGCAGGAGGGATGTAGGTAAGGCCCATAGCTGCCCATTTCTTCATCAGCAACAGCTGTGCATATGTATGTAATTTGGTGTGACATTTGAAACCTTCCACCCCTGAGAGAGGTATCAGGACAACAATAATACTTGTTGTACAGCCAATTGTAATTGATAGGTTCCATGTCCAGCATACATGTGTGCGGAATGGGCAGCTATGTATGGGGCGTACTTTTTTTGTGGGTACAGAGTGCCCTTTTTTTTTTTTTTTTTTCAGGTGAGAGTGGTATGTCAGGTGAAGGAAGTCGGTACAGCTGGGGAGGTAGGTTGGGTAGGTAAACAGACAAGACAAACAAGACGCATACAGGGGCGGTGTATGACACATGTGGGGGGGGTTACACAATTGACGGGGACGGAGGTTTGGATATCCAGAGCCCATGAGCCCACAGATGGCAACAGTGGAACTGATATCCCCACCCATAGGCAGTTGCCACTGTTCCTTCACTGCCCAGGACGGGGCTGTGCTGGGGGCTGTGTAGGCGGGGCAACAGGCATGCCCGTTAGTTGTGCCATCCGTGCCTTGAGCTGGCGTAGGGGCTCGAGAACAGAGTCCCGAATCTCCCTACGCACCACAGTCCGGACGCTACGGAGGGTGAGTGGTGGTTCTCCTCCGGCCACACTTGCAGAGGGGGGGCGAGCCCCATCCCCTGCAGCGCTTCTACCCGCAGGTGGCACAGGGCCACCAGAAGAGGGTCTGGACTCGGCACTAGTGCCAGGTGCACTCGCCAGCTGAGGTGGGAGAGGTGGGTCCGCTGGAACCCGCCTTCCCTGTCGTCCTATGTTTTGCATTATGTCATGACAGTTTGGGTTAGTGACATATAATACCATTCACAATTAGTTGTAACAGCATGCATTAGTATTCCCATTAACCAAACACCCAGATATTCACACCATTGAACAGCGTGCATAACACATGCATAATTTGAACAGAAATACACAGTCCGACAACATGCAGGGTTAACTGATGGCAACAGGCCATCAGGTGTGGATGTATGAACAGGGCAGATGCATCAATGGACATGCAAATATATATGACCCAACAGGACAAACGCCCAGGGGTGTTAATTGTGATTGCACATACCATTTTCACGTGGAATGGGTTATATGTGGTTATAGGGTGGGGTAAAGAAAGTAATATTAACACCTTCGAATAACAATACATATGCTGTACATTTCTAATAGCTACAGTTATATTCACACTACTGTTCTGACTACAGTTTCCTATATGATAACTATTTCAACTTGGTGATAGGACTGTTACTGCAACATCAATATACATTTTATGGTTCTTCATACACATTCATATCTAGCTTTGTTCAGCTACATCATCCTGCTACATTTGCTTTATATAGCTGCAGACAAGTGTGGATGTTTGGTATATCAGACAATCATCCTATCTGCATATTGCAGACTGAGAGCAACATATCCAGATTTCTGGGATACACATTCCAGACGCAGCAACACTTTGAACAGATTTTGCTGTTTGGTTTTGAATCTCACATGCATTTCATTCTATCTTGACTGCAGTATACTTTATTCAGGGGTTATTACTACTGTATTGCTGGATTCATGACACTTTCATACACTCTCTCACTTGCTTTCATTTTACTATTCAGGATGGTACTTACTTCTAGGCTTTATTGACATGTTTTACCTGTAGTTATTACAATCCTTTCCAGCAGTCTCACTTCTGTCATGTTTCAGTATTTCCACAGGGATATATTTCACACATGTGATTTCATCATCTTCTGCAGCTATACTTTTCAGCCTGCTGCAGATTGTGTACTATTTTCTTACAGGTAGGGCATTTTTATTTCAGAATATATGTCAGACAGTTTCATTTTTCGGTTTAACTTACAGGCTGAAACACACTTTTGTAATCAAGCAATACTTGCTTACACTTTCACACTGTTACTTGCAGATTTTATTCCTTACTGACTACACTGCACTCTTTTGCTGACTGTCATACTTTTATATTTCTTTACAGTTACTGGTAGTGGATTACTGACCTGCCTGGTGGCGCAACCGCACCAGCCTATCGCCATAGGCTCTGCGGTTCGCAGAATGGACACCTGCAGCTGTAATATAAATGAAGTAATATTGGAATACACATCTCCATAATATCAGCTAGTTGAATTTCTTACATACATAATTAAATGTTACTTACTCAGTAGTGGGGCGTTGGGTGTTTGCCGGGCCTCCTGGATCCAAAGGTTCAGTTGGTCCTGCTTGCGTCTCTTCAGGTCCGCATGGTGGTGATGGACCTGCTCACCAGTCCTTGGAATCCCTGTGGCACTGGTGAGATCATGAGCCAACCAGTCCCACGCCTCGGCCCTGTATGCTCCCCAGAGGACCTGGCCCTGCATGAGTTGGGCCTCATGATTATGGACTAGGAGCCAGACCATGTACCTGGACTCCTCAACACCCCACCTCTGTGCTCGAAAGCAACTACCCTCTCCTACTCCTGTCATTCTGCCTGCAGGTCAGTTCTACAATCGTTTATGCTGTGTATTCCCGCCTATGGGGCTTATATAGTCCGTTTTCCCACATATCTGTGATTGGCCATTTTGGAATTGTATCAACTTCAGTAAACCTGTATTGTCATGCTCCAGTTTGTATTCATTCCTATATATTAGCTATTATTGCATTTCTAGGTACTGCTGTCATGGCTTAGTGGTTTGGTACCTTGACTATGGTGTATAGTATCCTGGGTTCGAACCTGGCCACTGCTTTTTATTTTTCATGACTGTCTAGACATGCTGAGGGGTGTGTCTGTGTAAAGGCAGTTTTGATACGGCTTGCTCAACGTTGCCCATCGGTTAGCTTGTTTGCGTGGTGCCCAGCTCCGTGCAAACGGGGTACGCTGCTTTAAGCCTCATTTGGCTATCGGCACGCATATTACGCTCAGCTCAGTTAGCGGCACATAGATTTAGCGTGTTAAACCACTGCTCAGCTACGGGCACTCATTTTGCACCAGTTAAACCACTGCTCATCTACGGGCAGATGCACTCACTCTGTTAAACTGTAGCTCAGCTATGAGCACATCTGGCATTTTTTCTTCTTTTGTTACCTCACATGTCTTCAATATAAATGGGCTATTTCATTACATTTTACATAAATTGTGGTTTTATGTGTACATATTTGTCAGGGACTTGTTTCCTGCTTATTTTGAAAAAAAAAAATTGGTGTTGTGGGGGCTTGAACCATGAATGCCTGCTCTTCAGCCAACATCTCTACCGCTACGCTATTGCTTCCTGGCTTATTTTGCATATTTAGTTCTTATATGCTTTCCCACTGACTGCTAACTGTAGCTGCGCTACGGGCACGCCCGCGCAAACGAGCGCACTCACGGTTAAACATTTTTGCAACTTAAAAAAATATATAACATGTTCATTTATATATTTTATGTTCATAGTCTGTGGGGGCATGTGTTGTGTTGTGTTTATTCACATTTCCGTGGACTCTGTTGTGGGTGTTTACTTTGGGCACTTTTACACTTCTGGGGGCGTGTCTGCTTGCAGGGCTTAGCCTACGGACACGCCCCCTACTGTCTTACACGGACCGTGTTAGACTTAGGTGTGATTCAGCATGCTCTCATGAATATGCAGAGCATGCTGACATCACTCCGTTTAACTGCAGCCTCCGTGTAAGAGTTATAACTCTTACACGGAGGCTTCGTGAATCCTTGCCTATGTTTTTTCTTCTTTTTTTCTGTTTTATTTTGCATGCACCAAGGTTCATGTGTAGCGCATGCATACTAGCATGTTGACTGATTTAGTTTCAAATGTATGCAGTTGATGAAGTGGGTCAGCAATTTAGTCACATATAACCATATACGTTTTATATATATATATATATATATATATATATATATATCTACACACACATACATACATATACACACACATAAATATGTACACACACACACACACACACACACACATATATATATATATATATATATATATATATATATATATATATATATATATAGTCATTTGGACTCAAATTGTAATCCAACAAGTGCCAAACAATAAACCAAACTATTTGCATGGTAAACTCCAAAGCAAACTCCCCCTCCTCACTAGGTATCCAATCCATTCTACTTTGGTTACTCTTATCTTCCTTTTAAAAATCTTAAACTTACTCTCATCTATCTAAAGACAGTTGAATCTGTTTATTTTTGTTTGTTAATGAAATCTAGTATAGTATAACACAAAACACGAATGACATTATAGTTTTAACAACTAAATCAATATTTCACTACATGCCATATCTTTTTTTTCAACACCTTCATTGAATTATTACTTGTGACACAGGCAAACTTGCATTTATATAAAAGTAAACAATCCATATTAACAAGTTCACAGTGACAAACATTATACATCACATATATTTTTCTATACAATATAATCAGTCTAACATTGCATAAATTGTTCAATTTCTGTCTTCTTTTTATTTATTTTTATTCTAGTTTACATTTGTTTGCCGAGATAGTCTGACTGGACACAGGTCCATTTTCAGCGTAGGCCCTTTTAAATCTCATTCCTCCTCAAAAACATTTTTCTGCATGTATTGTTCCCACAATTTCCAATTTTTTATGTCATATACTCCTGCCCTTTTCTAAAAGCTCCCCCTTCCTGTTCTTTTACATCTGTTAAAATACTGACTGCTTCAAGTATGGCTGGTTTACACTTTGATTTCCATTTTCTAATTGCTTTTTGGAAGTCACCAGAATTAAACTTAACAAGGTCTCACTATGTCTAGGCAATTCAGATCCTTTATCTCAGCAAAAAAATAATTTTCGTAGTTCATTTGCTCATCCAGTATTCCTGACAAAGTACTCTATAGGGAAGGATCTGCACCCAAAATTCCACTCTCTCCCTATTTCCTGAATCCCTCTCCCCCACTTCATCATCAACCCTTTTTACCTTGAATTGTAGCTTTCTGCTTGTGTTATGTATAAGAGGCCTTAACTGTGTAGCTCTAAAATATCCCTTTAAATCAGGTAATCCTAAGCCACCTTGTTCTACTGGATGACCTGTGTAGAAAACTAAAGGGACTAAAAAAAAATTACTGCTTGTATCTTGATACTGCTACGTCGTGGTCTGGGCCTAAGCAAGGAAGGCAGTGAGAGTGGAAATCCTTATGAGGTATTTGTTTCCCACAAGTTAAACAGTTATTTACTTTTTCTGACATCGGCTGAGGCAAGAAAGAGTCCCCAATGGGGTACTTAGCTTTTTAGAAGTCTTCGGTAGTAGTAATCTCTGGTTCTGACCGACCGGCACTTGCGAACAGCTTCTGCTTCGGGCACCGCGCGGCAAGAAAGACTGAGGAAAATGGCGTCGGCTGATGCCTTTATACCCAATTGACAGCAGCTATGATGTCGGGTGAAGTGCGACATCAGCCGAGGCCAGACCCAGACTTTGGAATCCGGCCGACCGAAGGGCTGCCTGAGGCAGGACAACCCATATGTTAGGACTGCAGATGCATCCTTGAAGGACATCTAAAGGGACTAAAAAAAAATTACTGCTTGTATCTTGATATCCACATCCATAAGCAACAGCTTCCAGCTTCTCAGTTTTTGCATTATATTTTGTTTAGTCTCTTCCCACATACACTTAGCTGCCATAACATAATCTTTTTTAACCCATACTCCTAAACAGTTTATTTTATCATGCCACCATAAATATGGGCATTGTTGAACTAATTCATGTGTGGGTATATAGTTTATAGCTACAGCCTTTGTTTTATATCATGTAAAAACATGGAACTGTCTTAGAATGTTCCACAACACTGAGATGTCCTTTCTGGTTTTATTAGGTACAAAATTATACTATATGCAAATAAAGCTAACTTTTCTTGATTACCATACCAATTATATCCTTCAGTTTCTGAGTCCCTCATATTCATGGCCAATGCTTTTATATATAATACAAATAACAAATGAGAAAGAGGGACACCCCTGCCTGGTTCCTCTGTTTAGGCTCATATCAAAGAAGAACTCTCCCACTTTGATTTTTTGTCTCCAATCCCTCATATTATCTTCATCATTAACCTTATTATTATATCAGGGAATGCAAATGTTTCCATTGCCCTACTAATAAAATCCCAGCTTATTCTGAAGAATGCTTTCTCTGCATCAAGACCCACCAACAACAGCAGTATTCTTACATTCTGCTTCCCTCTGGATCATCACTGTTCTACTAATGTTGTCAAATGTTTGACTGATCCGTGTCAATCAATTTTGGTAATGCATTTGTTATTATTTTAGCCATTACATTATTTTAGCCATTACAGGCATAAATGCTTTATAATCATGGTTTAAAATTGAAATAAACATACAAAGCTAGAGCTAATGGGTGTTTACTGTCATTTGGTATCACAACTGCTACAGCTTTTTTTCTAGGATGTTGGTGCTTTCCCTGTTAAACAAAACCTTAAAGATCTCTTTTTTCACTCCTAGCTCCCAAACTTCTGCTGGAATACAATCTATTCCTTGACAGATTCCTGCAGATTGGTTATATATCACCATTTCTATTTAATGTCCTTTTATCTTAACTGTTAATTGTTGAGCCCCATCTACCTCTAACCTGGACATATTTAAGTATTCTATAAATATTTCCATTTCTGCTTTTTCTTGATTTCCTAATGTTTCTGCTTTACACAAATTTTCATAAAATTTCTGAAATATTATTGTCTACAGGATTTCAGGTTATTTTCTTGTTATAGGCATACTATGTTTGGCAACAACACTTTCTACTTTCTGTTGCTTCCGTCATTGTGCTAAAAGATGTTGTGCTCTGGAGTTGCTTAACAGCAATCTTTCTAAACTCATGCATACTATCCAGGTCTTCCTTTATTATCTCTTTAGCATTCTACAACTGCACCTCTTCTTGTTCTGTGAGATTCCTCTTATTCTGCAATAATTTACCCTTTGTCATCCCCTCTAAGTAATTCTTGATACTGCCTATAAATATCTCTTTTTCTTTTATTTCTACCCTATTTTTAAACTACACTTTCATTTTATCCAACTTACTAGCTATAATGTCTAGAGTATTTCCTATCTTCCCTAATAACTCCCAAATAATTTCCTTAAATCCCTTTCTTTTTAACAGATAGGTGGGAAAGAACCAGTGTCTCATTCTTATTAGTGGTGCATGATCTGAACTAGTTATTGTATGCATGTCAAAGCTCTCAATTAAATGTACATGCTCCTGTGAAATATAATTCCTGTCTAATCTTGCCCCAGTTATTGTACCTTGGGGAATAATATGTAAATTCTCTCAAAGTTCCTACTACTGAATTCACATATTCTGTAACAAATATTTTCATAAACTTCTTCAGATATCTACCCTCTTTTGTTATATTTCCCCTTCTAGACCTCCAGATATTGCATCATTTTTGCAAATCAAATTTCAGTCCCCACCTATAAGTACTATTCTCTACAGAAAGCTGATTATTTCTCTCAAAATTTTCTTAAGCTTCATAATAGCAGTTTTAGATGGAATATAAATACACGCCAGTGTAACCCTCATCCCTTGCCAGTAGCCCCTTACTGCGACAAAGCTACCATTAATATTTTCCAATCATCTTTCACTATAGGAGCACCTCTAGCAATTAATATAATTACTCCTCTTTTCCTTTCCCCTGATATTCTGCTGAACATCCATCCTGAAATCATTTCTTTACCAAATTCACATGCTCAGTTATTTCCAGATGTGTCTCCTGTAGCATTGCTATTTGTACTCCACATTTCTTAAAATAATTAAATACTCTTTCCTTTTTGCCAATGCCTGTGAGACCATTCACATTCTAAGATAATATGGAAAGTGACGCCATTATGATAAGTCATTATTCCCACCTACTATATATGACAGCTTTTTAAATGTCGATTTCCAGCTTTTGTGGTACATGCACCCACTAATATTTGGCAGTTGATCCTTTATAATGTTTTCTTCTTTTCATCTCCATTTGGACCTATGTCACATTTTACAAGATATTTTGTTTTAATGAAAACACTCAAACAAAAAAAAAAACAAAGACACCCTCAGAACACTCCCATATCCTGTTACCTTAATATAATCACACAAAGCTTTGTACATCTTCAAATAATGAAGTGTAGCCCACCTAATAGAAACAACTGTTCCAGACAGCTGCAATCACAGGCCTTGTCTAACCTAAACTTGACATTATCCATGCTTAAACACATATTACTGCCTTTGCTCCTACTTACATTAATAGGTGTCTGCTCTTTTTTTAATCTTTATTCCCCTCCCATATGTGAATTAACAAAACAACTTATATGTTTTCATAAAACATTAACTTTTAGCCTAAAAAAAAACAGTGTTTTGGCTTTTTATTGCCCTATTTTCAGCGTGTCTCTGTGGAAATGTAAGGAAAAATGTAGCCCTCAGCTGCAGGCTTCTAAAGACATGCTGAAACATTTATTGCTAAAAGAAAAATGTTCTTTGTATTAAGTGTTCTCTTATTTACTTGTTTCCACTTAAACTTGTTATCAGATTAACCCAAGGGTCTTGATATAAACAGTCACCTTTGCAAATGTAAGGGAAAATATATCAGCTTCACATACATTATGATCTGCGTAGTTTTGCACTCCATTCCCTAGCTTGACAATCAAAGATTACAGTCTATTAACTTAAAAATGCTTTTGTCTAAACTTTTCTCTTTGTGCATCATAATGCCTGCATTTCTTAATACTAAAAAAGTAGAAAGAAAAAAATCATCTGTTTACTATCATTATCACATATAACATAACTAAAATTGCTTTACTATATGACATGCAATTTATATCAAGAAAAGTGTTATAGAAATATTGTTAAAAACAGAAATTGTTTTACTTACAGTTACCTTTTCCTTCCAAACACTGATGGCACGAAGAGAGGCAGATGCCTTTCAGTGCCCTACAAGTTTAACAAAGTCAACTAAAGTCCATTATTTCTACTTTTTCTTGTACAGCTATATATCACAAGTGCGACTGATGCCATGTAATCTCACATTTATTCACTAACTTCCATTTTGTTAGTTTTTTTCCTGTTTATCTCCATCTCCCAGATCCTGACTCCAGTTCATTTGCAAGGTATTCCCAATTCTTCTATTCAAATCCTGTGATTTTCTCTGTCTCTCAAGCATTTTCCTGGGGAATACTGGACAAGGTTAAACTGGTATAGTCTCTCTATGTGCTTTGCTTCTTTATCTCCCAATAACAGAGTCGCATTCTGCTTGGTGGCTCACATTTTGTTGGACAAACTTTTGTATTTCCTCCCTTGCCTGTTCTACATCAAAAATTACTTTGATCTTGCAGGAAACATATTCTGAAAAAAGCTGGATACAGCAACCTGAATCTATCTCACACCTGCCTCTCAACATTTTCTGATTGCTGGAATAAATCTGTTTTTCTTTTTCCAGGTGTACAGTAAATAATCATATTCCACAAAAAAACTCTACTATCTCTAACTTTTAATACTTTCCAACTTTGTCCTTCTTCCACAGTTTTGTCAGGATCAACTCTTTCTGCTGGCAGGATTGCATCTTTACTAATACAGGTCTTGGCTGCTTTCACATGGTCAGGTTTGGAGCATACACATAATGTGTTCTTTCAATTAACAGACTATGCTGTGCAATACCAGTCCATTTCCTTAATTGTGCCTTCATAAAAGTAGTACAGTCTACTCCCAGTTTCTCTGGTACAGCAGAAAATCATAGGGTTTTCCTATGTGCTCTGTCCTCTAATTCTACCACCTTTTGAAGCATCTCTTCTTGAGCAGTCTCATACTTAACCAGCCTTTTCTTCACTTCAACCTCTGATTTTTGAAGTTTTATCAGTTCATATGAATATCTGTTTAAGCCTTCTTCCATATTTTACAGCATTTTGTTATTTCAGTTGATACACTCCTTCAGTATTTCATTCATTTTAATCAGCTCTGAGGATATTTGACTTATGCTTTAATCTAGATTACTGCAAGCCATGTCTTCCACCAAAGCTAGAGCTTGAGCTACTTTTTTTCTGAACAGCAGCAGGATTCATCCCATTTTTTTTAATCTTGACCTTTTCTAGTTAAGTTTCTAAGTTTCTTCTTTGTTGGTATCCAGGCAGTGTACTTACTAGCCAGTAATTAAATTTACTAAAGATAACACAGTTCCTGGCCCTTGTCTTTCATTTTCTTTCTTCACACTGGGAGGGCTGAACTTAAGCTGCTGATCATTGTACAGCCATTTTGGAAAGTCACAACATGCCATATAGCATGTAAAGTATTTTCTGAGACTTCTGTTGCACCATTAGCACTTCAGTTCATGTACTTGTAATATAACTAATATTTTGAAGTACACATGATAGTTCCTTAACATGCATAACCCAACTATTAATGAACTGTCAATCTTTATCTGACCTCTATACAGAGCTGGGGTCCTGTCTCTCACTGAGCCAAAGAAAAATCATGAAAAAATCCTTCCTCCACTATCCAATATCCCCTTAAGGTTACAAAAACATAACACCCATTTCTTATTAGATAAATATCATTGTTTTAGCTCCATCACTGATAACAAAGTTCACAAAGGCAACATTGTCTCTTCCTCTATTTGTGGGTCATCATCCTACCAACTTCATCATGGTGCATGCAGTCTTCTTGTGGTTTGCTATGCCATGCAAGTTTTACAACTAGGAAACTCTTCTTGAGTCAATGATATCTGAAACACTTTTAGTTTACATAGTATAAAACTCCTTATTTTGTCTTATTTTGCCTCTGTGTCTTTCTCAGTTTCTTCAGATTGACTATTTACCCATTCTTTCTACTTTGCAGTTTTTCATATTCTCATATAGCACCCACTACTCCCTGTGAATCCAGAAAAGTTATAAATTCAAAAGGGAAAGTGCACATAAATCTCTATTTTCTTATGTAGATCAAAAATTCTGCCCTTTGTTGTACGAACATAAGAACAATACAAGGCAAGTGAGCAGCCATGACTACCCATATACACATTTAAGTAGACAGACTGAAACGTTCCTGACAACCTTTTCAAGTATTTAACAGTGCTCAATCCCAAACTGAGCAGGGCCATATACTATAACCCTGTTGTTGTATCTATCCATCCAATTATTAAGACGATCCTTAAAGGCAGATAAAGTAGTACTTTGCTTGACTTGTAGTGGCGTCTTATTCCATAGGTTGGGAATAAGGTTTAGAATGTACAGTAAAATCATAATCTATTTTATAAACAATAATTTATCACCAACCTTATACTGTTTACCTAGGTGCCAAAACAATGACAGTAACTGGTATTTAATCTTAAACGGTATTCAGAATTAATACATGTCTAGGTTTTTCACCTAGGCATTCAAGCCAGGAACAATATGTACTCTTCGTATCTTTATTCGGCTTTCATGCAATCCAGTCCTTCCTGCTAGTTTTTCAGACACATAAGCCAATTATTTTTGCCTCTCTTCTTTTTCTGGCACACAAATAAATCAAATATTAGTCATTCTGGCTCTATCGTGATGGTAAATGTGCTTCTACATAAGCACTTTTAACTCAGACAAAATATACAGATGCTGCTTTTTTAGTTCTGTTTTTTCTTCAATTTTCCATGAATTCCATCTGAGAGTTCTTCATAGGTTCATAGGTTCATAGGTTTATACTAGGCTATCTGCCCTAAGGCATTTGTAAGCCTAGCCCAAAGTTTTGTGGCTTACGGCCACCCCTTATATGAAAAAATACTGTGCCCATTAGTTTGTTGTGCCTCTGTCCAGCAGTGACACAGAGATGATTCCCAGGGTAAACCTATGATCTCCCATCCACAGGTCAAGATTTCTCTTGAACAGAGCCAGCGAGGTGCTCTGCCTCACATGGACCGGGATTTTATTCCACAGCATAGGGAGTCTCTGAGTGATAAATCTATCCCTCCAGCACGTCCTATTTATATCCGTGCTAAGGTTTAAGTCGCTTGCTCTAGTGGTTTTGGTGGATTTGGATTTTTTGAGGTGGAGCATGTCCATTAATTCTGGGTTGGACATGGCCTTGTATGTCAGGCACATGTCACCTCTGAGCATAGACATGTATTCTTACATCTCTATTCTTCCTTCAAACAGACACATACATGTTTTCCAAGGGTCCCTATTAAATTATCAAACATTTAAAAGTTCAAATGTCATATGGTCGACACCATATGATCAAACTTTGAAAAGTTCAAAGGTGAAAGGCAACAGCTCTGTACACGCAGAATGGGAAAATTTCCCTTGTCTGCATTGAAGTGCGGTCTGAGAGTTGGTATATTTAAGTAGGGAGTGCGTGGGGGTGCAGGGGGCTTGCCCCCTGCTCAGAGCATTAAGGTACTTTTTTTCTTTACGTTTTTATTATATATTCGAAGATTCAAGTTTCGCTCATATGCTGTCAAACATATGAGGTTCGAAATTTTGAAGCTTTGAATATATAATATAGACCCGTTTGCTAAGACTGTGTATCTGACACTTCTTCTAGATATTCATATTGAAAGCCAGTATGATGCATCACCACCCTCATGCTGTTCACCTTATTTTCCACAGACTTTTCCAACAACTTTATTAACTTTCTTCTTTAGCCAACTTCTTTTTCAGCTAATTTCTAGTACCAGGCATTGATAATGACACTATTCTCTAAATAATACTATTCAATACAGTTGATTTTGGAACTTAGCATACATAAGGCAGAAAAAAAACTTGCAAGTGGAGTGGACAGGGAACTTGATTAACCTCTTCAGCACTACCACCAGAAGTGTCCTTGCAGTTTACTCACTTTATAATTCCAACATAGATGCTTAGTATTTATGTTATCAGCACTTGTATATCTCACTGATCTATACTTTAGGAAGCATTATTTAACAGTATCATTAATATTTTTAAAGTATCTGGTGGTGTAATACATGTATCATTAACAGTTACGTCCTATTCTGAGTTAGAGATTACTACATTTATTTCTGTGTAGCTACCTTTAACATAGTACAAAAAGGAGCCTATACTTCCATCTTAGTGGGTAAGGAAAATATGATGTTATCCTGTTCTATTTTTCAAAGCAAGGGGAGTGTTGTGGCAGAGCAATTAGAAGCAGCATTTGTTGCTATAATATCAAGTATGTTATTAACTCCTAAATTATAAACAATTTTAGTTATTCAAATTAATGAAATCCAGTAATATTTGGGAGTGTCCATTGTTACTATGGTAATTTTTCCAGTTTATGCTTGGGTGAATAAAGCCCCAAGAAGATGATATTACTTTCCATTTTCAATCCTAGTAGAATCTTAAGATCATGTTTGTTCTTTGTAGTTCTACTGACGGTGAATTCAGATTGATTTGCTGCAATTTTCATAACCAGCTCTAATTTTGGATTTTTTTCTATTAGACTGACTTTTAAATAATCTTATGCAAGTAATTAAACACCATAACCTTTTCTGCTTGGGTAAAACTTACACTAAACGCCCCAGAGGGTGTTCAGTAGCAAACCCCACTGCTGCCTTCTCATCAGTCATATTCTCCACTACATTTTATTTTATTTATTTTATTTTATTTTATTTTACATTTGTTGACCGGGCTAGTCTAACTGGATAAATGTCCATTTTCAGTAGAGGCCCGGGGAGAAAAGCTCCAGGAAAACCTACAAAATTAATAGTGGATATAACATAAAACAGTTTTACACAGCAGTAATTATAATATAAAACCTTAGCTAAAGAAATTGTTAAAAAATGTATATATATATATATATATATATATATATATATATATATATATATATATATATATATATATTTAGTAGATGACCTACTCATACTAATTATAGGATAAACAAATCTTAGAAGGGTAGTATACTAGAGAAGTTATAGTATAATTGTAAACATTAAATTTCCATGCAAGACTAAAGGATATAGAAGCATTTTAAGAAGGTTATAATAGATGAAGGTAGAAGATTAGAGTCAAGAGAAATGTTAGTCAGGGTTGGTACAGGAGCATAACCAGTGGTTATTGAAATAAAGCTTTAGATTTCTTTTAAAAAGTGGGAGAGAGGTCTGAGATGTAAGGTCAGGTGGTAGTTGATTCCATACTTTTCTGACAGAGTTAGAGAACAAGGAGTTGCCTGCTAAGTTTTTAGATTTAGTAGTATTCATAAGCATTTTGTTTGAGGAGCGTAGATTTTTGAGATTGTTATATGGTATAATGAAGCTGGGGAGTATGGGAGTGTTGCTGGGTTGATAAAGGGTCTTATGTGTTATTGTAAGTTGATGAAATTGAATCTGATTCAGTAATTCTAACCAGCCTAGTTGTTTCAGATTTAGACAGTGATGAGTTCTAGAAGGAGAGCCTGTAGCGAACCTGGCGATGTTATTATAGGATATAGCTAGTTTGTTAAGGTTATTTTTTGAGAGGTTAGTGTAAATGGGAGAGGCATAAAGAAGGGTTGAGAATAAGTGAGTTCTAGCTATAGCAGTCCTAGCTACTGGTGTAAGAAAGGGTTTTATTCTGTAGAGGGATCCTAATTTTCTGTTAACTGATTTTACCATGGTATTTATGTGGGCATCAAAGTTGAGATTATTGTCAATTGTAATTCCTAATAGTTTAGTGGTTGGGTCAGAAGAAATGAGTGCCATTATTTGATGTGAGAGTGAAGTGTAAAGGGGTAGACTTTTGGGTTGGTGTAAAGAGTAAAAGTTTAGTTTTTTTGGGGGTTTAGTAGGAGGCAGCAGTTAGAGAACCAGTGTTCTACCGTACTGAAAGCTTTTTGTGCAAGAAACTGGAGTTTGGCCTGGGAGGTGGCTGAACAGACTATAGTAGAGTCATCTGCATACTGAATGCATGTGGTGAGTGGAATGACTAAGTGGAGGTCATTGATATAAATGGAAAACAAGAGAGGGCCTAATATGGAGCCCTGTGGGACACCTAGTGAGATAGGAAGGTGATTAGATAGTTTATTTTGCCAAAGTACAGCCTGCTGTCTGTTTTCAAGGTAGGATGTGAATCATTTCATAGATAGTGGGTCAAGTGATAGGGACTTCAGAATATGTAGACGGATTTGGTGATTAACCACGTCAAAAGCTTTCGATAAATCGACAAAGACTGCAGAGGAAAGAATATATTTGTTACGGTTTTTGTTGATACAGTTTGTGAAGGAAAGCAAGGCAGTAGTGGTACTGTGAAAAGGTCTAAATCCATGTTGACAGTTAGCTAGTAGGTTGTGATGGAGAAGATGGTTAAGTAACTGTTTGTGGACGCACTTTTCCATTATTTTTGCAAGTGGTGAGAGTATAGCTATTGGACGAAAGTTGGACGTCATTGGAGCTACCACCTTTATGTAGTGGGATGATATGAGAAATTTTCCAGATGGATGGGATAATACCTTCATTTATGGTTCTATTTATCAGTGTGGAGATGGGAATAAGCTATGGCTTTAGCTGCTTTTTGCAGGAATTCAGCTGGGAGTTTGTCAGCTGAGGGGGTAGTTGGTTTTAGCTTTTGGAGTAAGGAGCAGATATAAGATGTAGGCACTGGTTCTAAATTAAATGCTGGGGTAGTTTGGTAGTGGGAGTTTGCAGTTTAGAGGTATCAGGGGATAGGTGGCTAGCCAAAGTTTGGATAGTATTGGTAAAGAAAGAATTAAAGGCATTAGCTGTTTCTGTTAAATTTTCAGGATTAGAGCCTGAAGGGTTGGGGTAATAGCTTCACCTGAATAAAGAAGTTTGTTAATACTAGTCCAAAACATTTGTGGTTCCTTGAGACAGGATTGTTGTAGCTGGAGATAGTGGTTCTTTTTGTCTAGTAAGATCGCTTTTTTTGTATTATTTCTTTGTTGTCTATAGGCTAGGTGATCTGTAGAATTCTTAGTAGTTTGCCATTTTGCCCAGGATTTATTTCTGTGAAGGATTAGTTGCCTAGTTTTGTTTGAGAGCCAATGTGCAGGTTTAGCTTAATTTCTAGTACAACGTATTGGGGCGTGATGGTCCAGGATTGTTAGGAATGTGGAGTTAAAGTATTCAACTGCTTTATTTATAGGGAGGGATCTTAATGGTGACCAATTACATTGTTTAAGTTTTGTTTGGAACAGCTCAGGGTTAAAATGCTTTTTGGTGCGAACTGTTCTAAAAGTGTTAGGTAAAGTTGGGTTGGTTTTATGTCTGATTATGTATATTAGCAGGTGGTCACAAAGGTTGTCTGGGAGAGTTCCTGTTGTGTAAGTTTGGTGAGGACTGTTAGTAAGAATCCAATCCAAGGTGCTTTCTTTATTGTTAAGTCTATTAATTCTGGTGGGGGAGTTAATAGCTTGTGAGAAACCATAAAGGTTAATATGGTTGGTAGGGTTTGTGCTGCTACATGAATTCCAATCAATATTAAAGTCTCCTAGGACTAAGGTTTCCTGTGGGAGATTAGAAGAGAGAAAATTTAGGATATGTTCAAGCATACAGATGTTGTTACCTGGGGGAAGATACACGCAGACTATGTTTATGGCTTTATGTCTGTTAAACTGGAATTTGGAGATAATTATTTCAGCACTGTTGTTTAAAGATAGGCTAAGATTTACAATGCTAAGTTGTGTGTGTGCTTTATAGAGAATTGCTACTCCTCCTCCTTTTTTTGATTTGCGATCTAGCTGAATGATACTGTATCCTGGAGGGGTGATTTCATTATCTTTTATTGTGGGTTTTAACCATGTTTCTGATAAGCAAAGGATATCAAATTGGTGGACATCTAGAAGGGCATGAACTTGAGGGATTTTATTGCATATGCTACGTATATTAAGATGAGCAATGGAGAGTGAATTAGGTAGATTGATCAGCGGTAAAGTGGTAGTTTTGCCTTGGGAACAGTTTGTAGTGGCAGTGATGGGTGTTGGGCCAGGATTTGGATGAATGTCCCCATCTATTAAGGAGTGGGGAAATATAAAGTACTTAGGTTGGAGAGGCTTACAGTAATAGTTAAATGTTTGTTTAGTTTTTAGGTTGCTATATTTGATGTGTACTAGTCTGTGAAATTTAGCTAGTAGGTAGCTGAGTTTAGAAATGCCAGTTAGGAAGTTGGGAAATTTTGTTAGTGTAGGTGTTAAAGTGTGTTTGGAAGGGATGAGGAGGGTATAGTGGAAGGGTTGTTCAAAGGATGTTAGGAGATAGGTAGTAGTTAGAGCTGGTATGAGAGAGATCGGTATTAATAGTCGTAATTGGAAGGGCATAATTGGGTAGAACTTAATATTGTTAGAGAGGTAAGAGTTTACAGTTGGAGGGAGGTTTTATAGGGTATGTTAGGAGGTGAGCCAGTAGGAGGTACTTATTACTAAGGTGGATGATAGGTGAGGTATCAGTGTGTGTATTGTGAGAACGTGAGACTGGGTGTGGTAATGATGTGATGGGTGTGATTGGAGTATTTGAAATGGGGGTGTGTCTTCAAGAGGAATAAACGTAGGACCAGTGGGGGCAGGTGGGAAATGGGGGCAGGGTAGGGGAGCGGAGTGAGCCCACAGGGCGAACGAAGCGGGTAGAGGCAAGAGAGTGGACTTTCAAGGAAGACAATCTGTTAAGTAGGTGAATTCTGCAGGTAAGTCTCAAAGTGAGAGAGTGTAGAAGTGAGTTATAAGGCTATCAAGAGGTGAGTAAGGGTAACAATTGAGTAGAATGTGTTTAAAGAGAGCCCAGGACAGTGTGAGAGGTAAAAGAGTGAGTCAGTGAGAGGCAAAGACTGAGAAAACGGGATGGGGAGGTATGGCAAAGCAAATAGGTGTAGGACTGATATGCAGTGCTTATGGTAAGGCGCCACCTAGTGGCTAGTCACTTAAATAGCATCAATGATACACTTGCAAGGGTAGCAGGCTAAGGGAGAGAGGGGGTAGGCTACGAATTATAAGAGAGTGGTTGGCTGGATGTAAGGGTTTGTTGAAAAGAGCAGAGAATAAGTGGGGTGGTTAATTGGCTGCTGACTGCCCTGCGTGGGAAACTTGCCTAACCTAGCACAGTCATTAAACATTAGGATTAGCTCAATGTTCTAGTATCTGTTGCAGCACATAGTTTCACTGTCTTCTAATAGGCTGGTTTCTCATGGAGCTGATAGGTGAAGTCCTAGTTCAGACAAATTTGCTGAGGCTTCCAGTGGGGTGAAGTCTGGTGATTTAGTACAGAGATGTACTGGGTCACATGTTTCACTGTCTTATAATAGGCTGGTTTCTCAGGGAGCTGATAGGTGAAGTCCTAGTTCGGACAAATTTGCTGGGGCTTCCAGTGGGGTGAAGTCTGGTGATTTAGTACAGGGATGTACTGGGTCACAGGTTTCACTGTCTTATAATAGGCTGGTTCCTCAGGGAGCTGATAGGTGAAGTCCTAGTTCGGACAAATTTGCTGAGGCTTCCAGTGGGGTGAAGTCTGGTGATTTAGTACAGGGATGTACTGGGTCACAGGTGTAGGTCAAGCACATGGGCAGGAAGTGCAGCAGCCAGATAGAGGGCAGGAGAGGAAACTGTCACAACCCAACGACATTTTGATTGATATTAAGAAAGCACTGAAGGATGAATACTAAAAAGTAAGAATTATGAATATAAGCACTGTAACAAAATGAACAATAAACATTTAACATATACTACAATTTCTAAATCTTTGTCATACCTTAAGAATGGTCACATTTTTAAATATAATTTTGTAAACAATCTTAGGCAAAACATCACACTTACTGTTTGTTTTTTCATGCCAGTCTCTTACTTGCATGCACAAAGTACTCTACTTTTAGATACAGAGAGACAACATAATGTCCACTGAGGGGCGGCTGCCCCTTCATATAAGGAATAAAAGACAATGAAAACATAGTGGAAGCACTCCCTGAATCAGAGCGCTGACACACCATGCATGTCCACCCATGGGACTACAAGACACTTAAAACTGTGTTAACAACAGTTGATTTTTTTATACTGGGAATGCTTGAGGTCAGCAGCCCCTTTGCTGGATGTGGATTTTCCTCTAATTTATTTATGTATAATTTCAATACAGCATTATATTTTTCTTTGACAATGAAAAAGGTCTGAAGTGATATGTCAGGATGACAGCAAATATCCATACTCGTTGTTTGCATTAATCATGAATCAGTCAGGAAGCGGTTCATCCAGTTTGCATAGGGGTCAATCTTTCACTGTTAGACATTCAAAGTCACACCCAGATCTGTGAAAAAACTTTTAAGCACTGTGGGTGTTTAAGTCAAGAAACACAGTAAATCTGGTAACGAGTTACTACTGTTAACCCAATTTTCAGTTATGGTACAAAGATCACTATTCTCAATGTGAAGAAAGGCTTTGAGGCTACCTACTTTTTTTTTAAATTGAGTTAGCAAGGATGGTTTTACTTCAGTTTTCACTGGATCACTATGTCACTTTTTTTTCAGGGATACTTTATGCAATTCTTAAAAACACTACAGGGACAGATACCTTCCTGATCAGCACTTATGCTCACCAAGGTGACAGGTGTAATCCATTCATTGCAAACCAGGCAGGCTGGTCACACATTTCACACCATCCTGACAGGCACTGAATCCCATTCTTATGGCAGCAAGTACTTAGCCACCAAATGAATGTCGGGATATTAGTTCTAAACTCAGTTGCTCCTTAACTAGAAAGAAGAATATTTTTTACTCACTGTATGTTTTTTTGACAGTAAAACTGCTGGATAATCCCACAATATTTAACTTCCTTAACTTGTTGACACTATTAGAAAGAAATCATGTCATGTTTTATTGGATTCCATTTACTCTGCCAACTATAACCTTTACTTTTTCCCCAAATAAATATGTTGCATTCATACCAAGACCCATGAGGTATGTGTCTGTTTTAAGAACCACTGGGCCACTAATCACAGGTATGCTATTGTGAGTACTTGTTGCCACACGTCTACATTGTTTTGGAGCAGGGCTAGGTTCAGTACAGATTCCTCAGATTTTGTGAATTCTTGGCTTTATGTACAGCTCCAGTATACTGACTCTGTTACTACACTGCAGTATCTTCTCTCAGTGTAGGTTTTGGCCTTTCTATTTACTCAATGTTCATGAGGTATGGATAAATTAATGTATGGCTTGGTTAGAAAAATCCTAAGAACTTCAGCATATGTTGTCATAGAAGTGTCTACATCCTTACCTAAAGTCCGACCAGATGAATCCTGCCTCAGATTCCAATGTAAAATTGGCATTTTTACATGTGTTAAGAGAAAAAGACAGTTTTTAAGGCTCAAACGAGCTCCTATAACAGTCTTGAAGATTTAGAGGCAAAGGCCTGGTCAGTGTGCAGGAGGTGAGCTCTAAAGATGTATGTGCTTCAACCAGGTCTCAGAACTAGACCTTGCAGATCAATATTCTGACTGCTCTACAACTAAGCTACTAAAGCATCAGAGAACTAGACTAGATGCTGAAACAAAATCTCTTCCTTTTACTTAATTGACACACACTCACAGAGACATGGGAACAAAGCATGTGTACTTTCTTTCTATTTTTGCCTAGTCATTTTCATGCACTGCATTAGAAGCGTGGATAAAAGTGCTCCTGCAACCTGGATAAAGTGATGTGTTGATGTAGCTATTCTGTTTTCATTTGTCTGTCACATCAAATCATGGATTAGTTTTACAGAGGCAAGTATTGTGAATCTCATTTTGATGAAATGACTTAAAACCATATATCTACATGTGAAAACTGAAAGCTATAAGTAGAATTTAATAAAGTACATTTACTCAGAGAAATGTTATATGATGAATTCAGAATTGCACTCTTATTTAAGAGAACTATAAGTGACTAAAAGGAAGGTCTATGCATCACATCTCAGTATGGCCACATTCATATCACTTTTGCACCTATTCATAATTTCAGGTTACAAAGGCAAACAGATCCTCTCTCTCAAACTCTTCTTTGCACTCTCCTCCATTGCTCAGTGGACTACGTACTCTGACACCTTATCGACAGCAGCAAATGTGGGATTTAAACAATGGGTAGTTAAGTAAGGCAGCACTACAAACAAAAATGTGGTTATACATCAATATGCCAAACAAATGACAATATAAAAAGAAGATCACAAATTGGCTAATAAACTTAATGAAACTTTTATTAGCAGGAATAAAGTCAGAATAAGCTTTCAATACCAATTACTGAAACAAATAAAGCCAAATAAAATTTTAATAGTGGAAATAAAAGTAGAATAAGCTTTCATGGCAGCCACTTTGATTTCTGGTCACAAAATCTTTTTCCATTTTCATGCTAATTTTCTTGCTAAATCAATCACTTAACAACAAAAAATATAAATGAAGTGAAAAAGTTCTCCTCCCTCAGGCACTATAGAGCTTTTCCTTCCTCCTGGTCACAATGTCAAAGTGGAAACTGATTTATAAACAAGGACATAACTGTAATAAAAGCACATAAGATATTCCACTTATGTTAAGTTCTGAAATACCTGGGCTTCTTAGCTGAAGGTGCTCCATCCAGGGCTGAATTTTCATCTGAATTTAAAGTTCCCATTGAGGCCATTCAGTGCCTAAAATTAGAAAAAATATATATACATAATTCATCTGTAAAAGACTGTGTGCGCACATATGATTTTAGCATATAAACGGTGATTATAGTTACCTTTCAAACAGGAGGTCACAGATCCACCCCACAATCACTACAAACACAGCTGTATAAGAACTCACCATAACAGTAACCAAATAACACCATTGCTGTCTCTTTAAGTTCTTCTCAAAGACCTACAATCTAACTTCTGACTTTTCCATGCAATGAATGTCATTCCTCCCTGCCAGCTACTAAATGGTTGCCTGACTAGGCAGTCACATCCTCCACCAGCTGTTGTTTAGAAGTAGACTGCACAGAAATATCAAATTAGATTTTTGAGGACAAAGCCCTCATATAACAGGGATTTTGCATGGCATGAACAGCAACCACCCTCTATTATCAGAACATGAAGTTTGCACTGAACCTGTCTGCCAGTATGTTGGCAATGTCTGTGGGTTCAGTGATTTTTGTATCATTTTGGACTAATTCTGAGCATATCTGTGAGTTTCCACCCAGGTTCCTAACATAGCTGAAAAAGGCCTTGTGATTGTCCTTTGAATCCATGGCAATTTTTCTCTCAAAATTGGCCTTAGTTGATTTTATGAGTGCTCGTATTTTTTTACTAATAATGATCAGGGGTGACTTCCCTTTTATGGATTTGTCAAGCAGAGTGCCTCTTTGGACCTCTTCAAGAGGAACCTTGACGATTGGATGGGAGAAAGGAAATTCACCCCAGGGATCACGTCAGTCGCCCTGCTAGACAGGGGTCCAGGAAAGTAAATAATGTGGGAAGAAATAGCCAGGGAATTGTTATGGCTAGGCTTGTATAGGCCCTAGGGCTGATAGCCTAGTACCAACCTATGAACCTATGAACCTATATATGTAGCATGTATATCCAGGTTAGGAACTGTCGTCATTTTCGCTACTTCACTGCAGAAAGCTAAAGACATGTCTATAAGATGCTATAGGTTCAATTCTCAGGCTTACAAATTGCTGGCCTTCAAGACAACTGAGTGACATAACTCAAGTGTTATTTTGTAATTCTGGCCTATGCATCAATATTATTTTTGATGGAAGCTAACATATAACTTGTGCTGTTTGAAAGGGGAAACTAATTCCGTAAACTTGAAAGGTGCTGCACAATGTATCTACCATTTTTTTCAATTTTATTTATATTTATTTCATTCATTTCATTTATTTATGCTTGAAAATCCATAGGCTGAGTAGGATACAAGCAGTTAAAATGATTTTAGTCCCATTAGTCTTATAAACAGGTCAAGCATATTTTTATCAACAAGAGGAGAAGTTGTGGATAGTAATTAATAAGGAACTGAAGGACTTTATGTGGGAGGGGAAGATGGCAAGAGTCATGTAGGGTAAGTTAATTCTTCCAGTAGAACACTGCAGATTGAGATTATCCAATTTGAAGGGGTATTTCAGAGCTACAGTCTCCTATAGATAGCACAAGCAGAAAACTATAACTCAAAGTGGAAAGGGATGATGATGAAACAGGGGGGAAGCTCAAGAAAAAAATAACCAGTTACTTTCACACATATCTGCTATTGCCAGACCAAAGACAGACACGTATCCTGCTCATACTAGATCATTAAAGATAGCCACTTATCATGTACAATGCTGAAGCTTGTGATGAAAAGTGAGAACAACTGCAGCTAACCTGTTATACTTAAATACACTATTCTCCTCCCTCCCACATGCACAGACCAAAACAATACTAGTTTTACACTGATTCTAGCAAATACATTGTTTGACACAATTTCTGTTTGACCCTTCTCCTGCTACACTAGATCAGTGACTACTGTTTAATATGGACTAAACAATAGCAGGAGCAAGTCATTTGTATCCACTAAGAGACTCCATACCCATAATTTATATTCTATTTTGTAGTTATGGCTAGTCTAGTCAAATCATATGTTTCAAAAAAAAGGACTTTCTGAACACTTGATATGGGACAACAGTACATAAAATCCATACCTACCCTGACTACTGCAATAACAAGTGAACAAATTGTTACCATATAAACCTACACTGTCTGTAACAGTTACACTCACCCTGGCACTCCATGAGGTGCTCTAGTCTCTTCCTGTCTAGCTGCACTTTCTCTGCAATTTGTTCAGGTTTTACGAGAAAGAAAATGCGAGTGTGTAATACCTGTGCATGACAAACAGTGTCAGTTTGCATACGGAGGTGAGCTGTACAGCACATAAGTGGCGACTGCTCCCTCAATACACTTTCCATCAGTCCAGGGGCTGGAGATTATAATTTTCAACTCACTGTAATGGTGATAACAATGTTCATAATTATGGAATATTTCAGTGGTAGATGTCAGGTCATGGGCCAAGCTGTTCTAGGCCCCTGCTTTAAAATGAGGGCTTTGATATCTCTCATTCAGAAGCCTTGCTCTACAGTGCTGATGGAAAAAGTGAAAGAATATCTTACTCTCTTCAGCATACCACCTTTGTGCTCTGAAGCCACAAGGATTGCCTCCCTTGCATGCCATACTGCTAGCTATAACAACTTGCAGAGAAAAATGTTAAAGTTTGCAGTCAAACCTGTTTTCACGTGTGCCAACTGCCATGTAATGGGGATCAGCTCATTTGCATGACCTGTGGCGGAAATGACCAATAAAATAACATATGGACTTTCAAGATGGTTGCACACTGAATAACAGCTTAATTTCATCTCTCCCATTGTGAAAACAAAAACTTAGAAAACAGAGACAGATAATCTGTCTTTTTGAATAAATTATTGTTACTGGCTAGTAAGTGGACTGCCTGGATGCCAGCAAAGAAATATTTAGAGAACCTGGAAGAAAATCAACCACAAATTTAAGGAGAAAACAATGGCTGTGAAGACTCCTGCAGCTGTTCAACAAAAAGCAGTTCAAGCTCCAGCTTGGTGCAAGACATGACTTCCAGTAATCTAGAAGAAAAAAGTCAGATGTGCTCAGAGCTGATTAAAATAAACAAAACACTGAAGGAGTACATCAAATCAAATAACAAAAGGCTGGAAAAAATGGAAGAAGTTTTAAACAGATATTCAGATAAGCTGATAAAATGGTAACAATCAGAAGTCAAAATGAAGAAAAGGCTGGATGAGTATGAGACTGCTCAAGAGCACTCTGAGCAGCCTATCTGTCCCTGTAGGAGTGGTCCCAGCCCAGCAACTTGTACCTCATTGGCCATTTTGGGCTAATTTCTATCATTTTTGATCTCCCTGGTATAAAAAACGCTTAGCGTGGTTTTACGCACCGCACAGCGCTGTTTAGCTGCGGTTAAACTATTTCAGGCTCCACGAAGTTTGCACTTCAGTTTTTCCCTTGAAACTTGAAACACTTCAACCCAGCACTAGAAATAAGGCAATTTAAGACTGGCACTTACTAAAACTCACTAAAACTAGCACTAGCTTACAGCTTGCACTTCAGCCCTATACTCAGGAAGTATAAGGCTCTTTACTCATCCAATCAGCAATACAGTCCCAAGCATCTATTCAGGCATGTTCAAGGGACAGCTTCAGGTGTGCTCTCCGGTCCATCTAGTGAATTTGGGCATCCTGAGGCAATGTTACAATTGCCTCATGTACACAGGCAAGCCCCTCCTCCTCCCAACCAACACAAACATATGTGAGAGATGCAGCTACACAGCCAAACTGGAGGCTAAGCTCTCTCAACCCACAACTGGATCAACCAGTCACAAGGAGAAGGGCAACACTACTATCACATTACCAGACTCACATAGACCAGCTATAGCTGCACCAGAAAACAACTCTCAGAAACACGCAAAAACATACTTGGAGGCTCTAAATAAGAACCTGCCTAAACAACAGAGACCTCCTAAGCAAACACCCAAGCAACCCCCACCCCACAACAGAAACCAGGTAACACATATGTCACAATGTCAGTGTGCCAAGCAAAAACAGCCCCTAAGGCTAAATAACACACTAGTAATCAGTGATTCTATCATAAGGCACACAGACGTCCCACTCACTAGACTGAACAAGGAGAAGGTTACCGTAAGCTGCCTGTCGGGTGCCAGAATCCACTACATAACACATGCACTCAGGTCACTCCACAACAAGTACAAATATGGCGCTGTCATTGTACATGTTGGCGTAAATGACCTGAGACATACCTCCCTGGACTACATGAAAAGAGACATGGAGGAGCTCTCTGACCATGTAGCCCAGGCTGGTATGACTCTGACTCTGAGTAGCATCCTGCCCTCACCCAAAATGATGCCAGCATACGAAGAAAAAAATGATCAGTTTCAACAATTGGTTAAACTACTGGTGTCATTCAAAGGGGATCCAGTACTTGTCAGCCTGGGACGACATGCTTGACAAGCCACGTTGTTTCACCAGAGACGGCTTGCACCTGTCGCCCCTGGGCTTTCGAATACTGGCCAAGACTCTTGCCGCCCCAATACTGCCTTTTTTAGGCAAAGCACAAAAGACAAACCCGCCTCCATAAACAACAATAATAAACAAAAACTGAGGGTAATGCTGCTCAACGCCAGAAGTCTAAACCTCAAAATGCATGCACTCAAGGCTCTCCTTAGTATGGAAGAAATCGACATATGTGCAGTGACAGAAACCTGGTTCAAGGCTCCAGAGAGCACCCCAGCACTACCAGGCTATAACTCCTACCATACCTTTAGGTCCCAAAACGAGGACCGAAACACAGAAGGAGGGGGTGTGCCCATATACATCAAGAACACCCATACCTCCAGGTTAGTAGCACAGCACGCGGAATCTGAGACCATCCAAGTGCAACTGACAGCAGGTAAATTGACTGTTCAATTTATAGCCACGAAGCTGAGCCACCAAGTTTAAATAAATCCAAATACTGGTCTTTTATTGTGTAAGAAAAAACAAAAACTGGAACAACGTATCACAAGCGCTTTCGCTCGGATATTCTGAGCTTTTTCAAGTTAATAAAATCATGTAAAGCACAAGTTTAAATAGTTGCTTGCATTAATTAGCAATTAAAATAATTGTATAATTAAAGCATTATTCAATTACGAACCATTATTTTAAAATATAAAAGTGTATAAAAAACTTTCATTAAAATATGAAATAACTTTCATTCTTTTCAGTAAAACCAAAACAGGTGTTCACACTGCATAATATTCCAAAGCACAAAGTTAATAAATTTTATATTAATACATCAAAAGTGCTTCACTTTAAAAGGCTTTACTGTTGTTGCAATTTCATTGTGGTCTGTACTGTGAATTCTTTTATTGGGAAACCCATTTGTGGGGACTTGTTAATGACATCTTACTTTAGTAGTTCAAAGTTGGTAAAAGTTAATCAGTATGTATAAAATACTTTTCCATTTGAAATGTATAAGTATTTGATTGTTTTTAGTCTGACATTTTATCATAATCTGGCTCTTCTAAGTTTTAATACTGGTTTAATACTGAAACAATTTCAAATTTATGGTTCTGGAGCAGGTGAATCGTGATCTAAGAGGGGGAGATTGGGAAGCTACCCTTGAATATAGGGAATTGGTGTGGCAACTTAGGTTAAATGCAGGCAACTGGCCTGGGTTAAATGATACCATCAGTATTAAACCAGTATTAAAACTTAGAAGAGCCAGATTATGATAAAATGTCAGACTAAAAACAATCAAATACTTATACATTTCAAATGGAAAAGTATTTTATACATACTGATTAACTTTTACCAACTTTGAACTACTAGAGTAAGATGTCATTAACAAGTCCCCACAAATGGGTTTCCCAATAAAAGAATTCACAGTACAGACCACAATGAAATTGCAACAACAGTAAAGCCTTTTAAAGTGAAGCACTTTTGATGTATTAATATAAAATTTATTAACTTTGTGCTTTGGAATATTATGCAGTGTGAACACCTGTTTTGGTTTTACTGAAAGAATGAAAGTTATTTCATATTTTAATGAAAGTTTTTTATACACTTTTATATTTTAAAATAATGGTTCGTAATTGAATAATGCTTTAATTATACAATTATTTTAATTGCTAATTAATGCAAGCAACTATTTAAACTTGTGCTTTACATGATTTTATTAACTTGAAAAAGCTCAGAATATCTGAGCGAAAGCGCTTGTGATACGTGGTTCCAGTTTTTGTTTTTTCTTACACAATAAAAGACCAGTATTTGGATTTATTTAAACTTGGTGGCTCAGCTTCGTGGCTACAGCTTTTGTTCTTGGTTCCGTTTTCTTTGAACTGTTCTTCACTGTTCAATTTCTAGTTTGCTACAGATCTCCCACCTTGTCTCAAGACCCTCACGCAGCATTCCTGAGAACATTAGAAAGTATGAAGATTCTACCCAACACCATGCTACTGGGTGACTTCAACTATCCAAACATTGACTGGGAAAACTACTCAAGCTCAAATGCCCTAGCCCAATGTTTCCTTGAGTTTATAAACTCAAACGCCGTTGAACAGCTGGTCACCACTCCCACAAGAGGTGACAACATACTGGACCTGGTCATCACCAACATGGGGAACCTATGTTCCACACCTGAGGTAAACTCGTCATTGGTAAGATCAGATCACAAACTAATCACACTATACATCCACATCCTGACCCCCCCCCCCCCAGTCAAGGAAATAAAGGTAAAAAACTTCTCTAAAGTCAACTTCACACTCCTCAAGACCGAGGTGGGAAGTTACAAAGCTCCCAATCAAATTGGAAAATGGTGACCCATCGGCAGAATCCTTTACAAGTGCATTCTATGAACACCTTCAAGAATGCATGGACCAAGCCATCCCAAGTAAAATCAAGACCAACTCCTCAAAAAAGAGGAAGCCAGTCTGGTGGACCCCGGCCATAAATAAACTTTACAACAGAAGGAGGAAACTCCTACAAGATAGAACAAAATCCCAAAATAAGAAGGCATCTCTGATTAACATCAATAAAAAACTGCGTTCCCTCATTAAATCATCCAAGGCCAACTTCGAAAGAAAAATAGCCAATGACTCTAAGGATAACCACAAGGCCTTCTTTAACTATGTCAAGAGTCTAGGGGCAAACTCTCAGATATGCTCCGAGCTAGTGCATAATGGCCATAAATACACTGAACCAACCGACATTGCCAACATCCTGGCTGACAAGTTCAGTGCAAACTTCACCCTCCCCTCTCCACCAAAGGGGCTAGCACCCATCCCAGAAGAATGTGGCGCTCCAGATATCTCAGACACACAAGTAAAGACAGCCCTTGCAAAGGCCAAAAACACAGCATCAATGGGACCAGATGCTATCCCAGGTTGTGTCTTACACGAGCTTCAAAATGAATTAACCCCCCATCTCAAATCACTATTCAAACTCAGCCTCTCTACAGGCTATGTATCCAAAGAATGGTGTACAGCAACAGTCGTACCACTCCACAAAGGTGGTGACACAACTGACCCTGGAAACTATCGCCCTATAAGCTTGACTAGCTTGGTCTGCAAAGCCATGGAACGCATTATCATGGAGCTCATTAACAGGGACATTGGAAACCTCCAGACAGTGGACCCCACCCAGTTCGGCTTTGTTAAAGGCAGATCTTGCCTCCTGAACTTGGTCGACTTCTTCGAAACAGTCACCAAGGTCATAGATGAAGGGAAGGTGATCCACACAGCATATCTGGCCTTGCTAAGGCGTTCGACACCATCCCACACTCAGGAATCATAGGCAAACTCACCAGCTTAAATATTAACCCCTATGTCACGAGATGGGTTGCCAATTGGTTCTCAGACAGAACCCACATGCTAAGAGTAGCAGGCTCCATATCTGACTCTAAACCAGTCACAAGCAGAGTCCCACAGGGCTCAGTCCTGGGACCCCTCCTGTTCGGTATATATTTTTCCGAAGTACAGGCAAAGGGGGAGGGACTGTGGCTAACCAAGTTCGCAGACGACTGTAAATTGGGTGCAATAATTGACTCTCCAGCTGACACAGACATCCTGCAAAAGGGTCTCACAGAGGCAAACACCTGGTGTCAAAGTCACGGCCTCAAGCTAAATGCCAAAAAATGCATAGTAATCCCATCTGGGAAAAACAAAGTACCTACAAACTACCACATAGATGGGAATCCACTAAGTACAGAAGAAGTAATTAGGGACCTGGGTACCCAAGTAGATAGCATGCTCTCCTTTGATAACCACATAGCCAAAACTGCCAGGAAATCCGTCTATGTGGCACACCTGATCATAAAGGGTTTCTCATCCAGATCCAAGGAGGTGATTGTGCCCCTTTACTCCTCACTCATTAGGCCCGTAATAGAGTACAATGCCCCATTTGGGATGTACCTCACTAGACACCTGCAACAACTAGAAAGACCACAGAAGTACCTCACTAAGAGGATTAAGGGCCTTAAACAATTACCCTATGAAGCACGACTAAAAAAGTTCCAGCTCTTCTCAGTCGCTTACCGTCTGCTCAGAGGTGACCTATAGGGCCATGTCAAACCCTGAACTAATGGACATGCTTCACCTCAAAGAAACGAGATACCTCAGAATCACTCATTTTAGCGACTTGAACCTATGTACAACAATAAACAGGACATGCTGGAGGGATAGATTCCTGTCCCAGTGACTCCCCTCACTGTGGAATAGAATCCCAATCCATATTCAACAGAGCTCCTCTCTGACCCTCTTCAAGAGAAATCTTGATGAGTGGATGGGTAATCGTAAGTTCTACCCTGGGATCACTTCAGGAGCCCTATTGACAGAGGCCCAGGTTACTAATCTAATGGGGAGGCGAAGCCATCACTCTGTGGTTAGGCTTATAAATGCCCATGGGCAGATTGCCTAGTATTACCTATGAACCTATAAGAAGAGACATTTCAAAAAATAGCAGAATTAGAGGACAGAGCATGTAAGAAAAACCTGAGATTTTCTGCTGTACCAAAGAAACCAGAAGGAATAGACCATATTAATTTTATGAAAGCACAAACACACAACTGGACTGGTATTCCAAATCAGGAATTGTTAATTGAAAGGGCACATTGTTTGTATGCTCCAAATCTGGCCATGAGAAAGCATCCAAGACCTCTAATAGTAAAGATGCAATCCTACCAAGGGAAATAGTTGATTCTTTTAAAACTGTGCAGAAGGACAAAGTACTAAAATTTGGAAATGGTACAGTGTTTGTGGAAAATGATTACTCACTGTATACCAGGCACAAGAGGAGTAAATTCATTCCAGCAATCAGGGAATGTTGAGACGCAGGTGTGAGATTCAAGCTGCTGCATCCAGCTATCTTCAGAATATTTTTCCTGGTAGGTCAAAGCCATTGTTTGATGGAGAACATGCTAAGGAGGAAATACAAAAGTTTGTCCAACAAAAAGTGAGCTATCAAACAGAAGGGGACTCTGCTTCTTATTCTTCTGATAATAAAGATCATACAGAGGCTATGCCAGTAAAACCTTTTCCAATATTCCAAAGGAAATGCTTGAGAGACAGAAATAAACACAAGAGTTGAGTAGAAGAACCAGGAGTACACTGAAAATGAAACAGAGACTGGAGATGGGAGATTGAGATCATCAGGAAGAAAAATAGCAATTCATAAATTAATGAATAAATGTGGAATCACAAAGCATCTATCACATTTGTGAAATATGGCAGAACAAGAAAACCTAGAAATGTTGGACTGTTTTGACTTTGTTAAACCTGTAAGCTTCTCAAAAGCATATGCCCTACTTCATGTCATTAATGTTTGGAAGAACATTAAGGAGAGTGGAAGAGGAGGGAAAGAGGTACATGTAAGTAAAACAAATTCTGTTCTTAACAGTACTTTTTTATAAAACTTGGCATATACTTCACATTACATAATAAAGCATTTTCAGTTATTTTGTATGCTATAGGGACAATAAACAGGAGCCATTTTCCCCATATTTCTTACTTATTGCTTAGTTTTAAGAAATGTAAAAAGAGAAGAAAATCTGGACAAAAGCATGTTTATGATAAAATGCTGTAATCTTAGGTGGTTAGGTGAGGGACAGTTGTAAAAATATAAACAGCATGATACAAGTAAAATGTACATGTTTTTTCTTACTTCTGCATAGGGGAGTGGTTGGATTAAGGCCCTGGCTTGATCTTAACAAGTTTTATGTATACGAAAGTAAATGAAAACACTGAATGTAATGAAAAGCTTTCATTTAGCAAATAAATGTTCACAGTGCAACATGAGAAGCTTGTAGATGAAAGCAACTGTGTATCTGATTATCATGTTTCTATGGAGACAAGCTAAAAAGGCAGGCAATAAAAACACTACTTTTTTTTTACAATGTCTAAAAGATAATGCCTTCTGAAAGCATTCAAGTTGTTTTCTACGTGTGAGAGGAATAAAGACAAGTTAAAAATAGACAGCACATAGTGTAAGTAGAAGCACAGGCTGTACCATGCGTCTTAGCATAAATAACCTCCATTATACACTAATTAAAGCCTATGAGTGCACCTGTCAATCTGGGACAATAGTTCCTGTTAGGAGGGTTAAACTTAATTCATTATTTGATGATGTACATAGGTTTGTGTGCCTGTATTACGTTAATAGGGTAAACAAAAAGTCTTCTAAGATGTGATATAGGTTCGAATGGATATGACAAGAAACAACTGCATAAAAGATCAACCTGACAAACATTAGTGTAAGACAACAACACAACGGCCAGCAATATTTGTTCCAAAAAAGCTTTAATGAGCTAAGATGAGATCTCGACAGGATATAAAAATATCCAATGTTCCAAACCGGTTTCGATACATCCTTCTTCAGTGGAACATGATACAAAAAAGAGATGCCAACCAAGAAAGTAACGCTATTTATAGCGTGCACAAGTCATCAAGTATCCAATCAGATAATTGCTTATTCTGTGGTCTACTCAGACCTTCCCTGCAATCTACACATTTATTGATAATTAATAATATATTCAATAATCCTCATGAGGCAGTAGTGTAAACTTATATATCATATATACATGAATGTATATTTTAAATAGTCGGTCTGTGTACATACAGCAAAAATTGCATCAAAAAATCATAAAAAATGATATAAATAGAAATAAAAAAGTAATATCAAACATGTGATATTGGGTATGTACCTATAAGTAAACAACCATTTGAGCATCCACAAGCCTAAATTCACATCCCTGGGCTATAAGTAAATGTAACAGAGATACCGTAATCCCCCACTCTATTGTACATAATTATAAATGGTCATTGAGGCCTGGGGGAAATAAAGCCCCAAGATGTATAATCCAATACTTCTCTTTGTGTGTGAGTATGTTTTCCCACCCCTGTTGATGACTTCTGTCCCCCACTATTCGATCAATAATAGTAAACATAAACTTTGCAGTAGGATGTTTAACTGTATGCTGGTAAAGGGCATTTGTGATCTTCTTGTTTCTTATATTACTTCTATGTTCCCCAATCCTTATCCTCAGTGAGCGGGAAGTTTTGCCCACATAAAAAGAGGAACATTGACATGTCGCAAGGTAAATGACCTAACTAGTTGAGCAGTTACCAAAAATCCTTAAATCATATACCTTACTGGTATTTGCACTACTAAACTGTTTAGTTTTGTTCACCTGACTGCAAGACATGCAATGCCCACAAGGAACTGTGCCCACTAATTCTTTACCGGTCATGGTCAATTGTCTATATCTGGCCCCTCCACTTTCATGATGTTTATAGTGTGAAAAAATGGAACCTAACGTTTTGCCCCTTCTATAAGAAAATTGGCAACGTGCACCCAAATGTTGTCTAAGAATATCATTGGCCAACAGAATATTCCAGTTCCTTTCCATAATCTCTCTAATAATCTGATTGTTTCTGCCATATGTAGTAACAAATCTCAAAACACCATCACCTTTCTTTTTCTGATGGTCCTGGTATTCAAGAAGTTGTGTCCTAGTTAGATTGTCAGAGCAATTTTTAGCAGATCTAATATCAAATTCTCCATAACCTCTATCAAGGAATCTTTTGGTAAGATCCAAACTGGCATCCTCATACTCTTCCACAGAGGAACTGATATGTTTGACACGAAGAAACTGTGATTTGGGGATGTTCCGGACAGTGTGGCGGGGGTGCATACTGGAAGCATGTAGCAACGTGTTGTATTCTGGATATTTCCTATATATTTTAGTGCCTAAGGTGTTGTCAGGCTTTCTGTAAACATTCACATTCAGAAATTCAATAGATGTAAGATTGCTATTGGCAATAAATTCAATGCTCCAAATATTGCTGTTGAGATAGTCTACAAATTCATTAAGATATTCCCTATCCGCCCGCCACACCATCCAACAATCGTCAAGATATCTTCGCCAAATATCCATTTCAACTATATAGATGTTGTGAGATGTGTCATATATCAAATATTCTTCCAAATAGGCCATAAAAAGATCTGCATAGATCGGAGCAAAAGATGCTCCCATTGCCGTGCCTTGTAGTTGCCAGTAACATTCTCCTTGGAAGTAAAATATGTTTTTATTTAGAACATGCTCACACATACAGATCAGAAGAGTGTTGAAACCAGGTGGATAAAGATTTGTCTTCTCAAGCCAAAACTGAAGTGCTTGAAGTCCTGCCCAATGAGGAATACTGGTGTATAATGATTTTACATCCAGTGTACAGAGTAACCAGTCTGGTTCAATTTGCATCTCAGCTATGATTTGTAAAAATTGGGTTGTATCTTTGATTCTAGCTCTAACATTAACAAGGAGTGGTTTCAAATATTCCGTTAGAAAGGCTGATAATGGTTCAGTAAGTGAACCATGACCGGACACAATTGGTCTCCCAGGTGGAGAAATGAGGGACTTATGTATTTTTGGGAGTAAATATAATATCTGTTTATTGGGGTCTTTAACCGTTAAATGTTTGACTATGTTAGCTGATAGAATACCTTCATCTACTGCACTTCCCAAAAACATATCAATTTCTCTTTTGAATGTAGAGGTTGGATCAATATCCATCTTCATATAACATTTCAAATCTGATAGTTGTTGCAGTCCCTCCTGTATATAATAGTCCATGTCCAGGACTACTACAGCTCCACCCTTATCGGCCTTAAGAATAGCTATATTGTTATTCTGTTTCAATTCATTAAGAGCCTTCTTTTCGGTTTCCTGAATATTATCTTTAAGTATGTTGAACCCATATGGCGGAAAATGTAAATCTCTAAGTACAGCCTGTTGAAAGGCTGTAACATGGATATTAGCAGGGGGTTGGAATGTAGATTTAAGGAATCTAAACTCAGTTGATCTTTGAGAATAATTGTCATCATTATTAGAAAAGAATATCTTTAGATTAAGACAACGACAAAATTCCAAAACATCAGTAACTGTTTGATATTGATAACAAAAGAAACCTGGTACAAATCCTAAGCCTTTATTTAAAATTTTCTCTTGTTCCAAGGTAAGCACAGTTTTGGAAAGATTGAGAACATTCTTATACCTAGTGTCATCTATTTCAGTAGTACTTGGATTAACCCATCCATTGAATCTATATCTAAACCTGTTTGGGTGTTTCCGCCCCCCCCCCCCGGCGTTTGTTGGTCCTCCTAAAGGGATCGGTACATTGCTTTTCTTTTTTACTGGTGAATTATCAGATGTGATGCCCTCACTGTCAGTGGGAGAAGACTCATCACCCGAGGTACTGGTATATGTGTGTTCTTTATTTTTAAGAATAGGTCTGGGTCTTTTCCTTGACCTGGCCCCATCCCTACCCAATGTCATGTCTTTAAATCTGACAGACTTTTGAATTTCAAAAGGGCATCCCCTACCATAATCATTAACATCCCAATTGAATTTTTTGATTTTCCTTTCTTTAATCATTTTATCATACTGAGTCAGTTCCTTAGATAGATTGGCAACCATGGTATTGTACTTAATATTTGACTCAAATTGTTTACAAATAAGACTGAGGTCCTTAACCTCAGCAATATTTATATCTGTGATCCTTTCATAGTAATCAGCCAATACTTGTACTAATCTCATAGACCCTTCTTGTACGGCCTCATGCCATTCACCGGTCAACCTCTGTTCAGATCTGCTGACCATGGGCTTTAACCTTATTCTGAGCCCTCTTGGGACAAATTTTTTAACTAAATAAGCTTTAAATAGCCTTAAATGCCATATATTGGCTCGTAATCCTTTCAAGGCTTTCTCTAAGTTAAAAAAGGCCGATTGACATCCATCTTGAGAAGAAGCCACTTGTTGGTCATTATTGATGTTGCTTGGGATGGAATCCAGTCCAAATACCTGAATGTCCTCCCTATCAGCACACATACCATGTAAAATATTCTCTAGATTCATGCTTGCCCACAGTGAACTGACTCAGTACTATAATTATATATAGGGTAGCACGGGGCCAGTGACAAGGGAAAGACCCAGAAAAATTATTTGACTATTCACCCTCCAATAGAAATAGGGTATAAATTAAATGCTTTACTACCAAAAATACCAGTATCTCAAGGGCATTTATATATAACATAGTGTATCCTTATTATCCCAAAAGAAAAAGAAAAGGAACACTATTTGTTCTTACATGTCTGACCTATGCCATAATGGGGCAACACAAAAGAATTAGAATATCTTCCTCATAACATTAAGGAAAATTAGTGTATTATAAATGTCAGTAATTCAATGATGATATAATGATATATCTGACTACTCAAATAATGAACAGTGATTGATATTTCACAACCTATTCAAAAATATTAATAACACGGGTATATTAATAATCAAAAAGTCACCAAACACACATCTGCCAATTATACAGTCCTATATAGTGATAAAAACAATCTGCTGTGTCAGGGGGTACATATAATAGAGCCCAAAGTGTTACAATGAAAAGAAGCTGTGTACAAAGTCAAGGTTTAAATTGTTGGCCCACATTAAATGTTAACACACATCTAAGTGATATCAGCTATAATAAGTTGCGATAAATACCTATATTGAATAGTTATATCCTTGAGATAGGTATATATAACAAATGGTGTTTACATATATAGAAAAAAATACATTTAGCATCAACAACCTTATTCACTAAACTAACATCATCTGACGCTGGCCCATAAGATCAGGAATGTAGATGGCCAATTCAAAATGATGCTATATCTACAGGATGTAATCCTATGATAGTCAAAAATATATAGAATAGTATACACATATCTAGAGTTATCCTATCACATACGAAAAAGTGTATATAACCTATCAATGTATAAACAGTTATCCAAAAAAACCTTATAATAAACCAAAACAGGGTAGAAAATGCAATAATCACAAGCAATGGTATCCTATATTCTGTTAATGTAAAACCTTTCAAACATAGTAAAGTTAGGACATTACCCAATGTGATAGTATACAAAAATTGGCTAAGGCCCTAGTATAGAGTAGATTTTTAGATGTAATAATTTCTTATATCAAAAAATGTCAGTCTTATAGGATACAATATATAAACACATTGACATGTAATAATGTAGACAATAATGAATAAATTATTACAATATTTAAATAAGTGTCCATATGTGCCGGCAATATATATCGAGTAATGTCAATAAAGTTCGCCCATAAGATGTTCCTGATGAAACAAAAGATAACGAACCCCTGGAACACTCTTTAGTGACCAAAGAAGTAAAGTCCGCATCAAGCACATAGACACCTAATTAAATTGGATCACCACAATGAATACAGTTCCGCCCCTGTAAAACGCTGAAAAAAAGGTCCAAAAAAGTTGTCGATAGTGTTTCCCAAAGTCTTGACACACAGCTTCCCCCAGAAAAACTATATTAGTTCAAAAGAGATGGGCCAAATGTCGCCATAGTCCATGGTATAACCGTACCTCAAATCTTGAAAACGACAGTTGACAAACAACACACCAAACCAGCGTTGATGTCTTAAACGCTGTTACACACATCGACCAAATCATTGATGTTGCCCCTAGTGTACAGATTAAATATGAATCACCATAATAATCAAAATTCAGCCCAGTATGAATGTTAGCGCTGGATACACCAAAATAATGTCGGTAAAATCACCCAAAATCTGAACACGTAGTTTCACACAAAAAAGACTATTCAGCTCGTAAAGGAAAGCTGAATATTAACATAATCGGTTGTATTACAGTACCTCAAATCTGGATGCAGCAATTGGAAATGAGCCTGAAGCAAAAAAACGCTAACTTCTAAATGCTGTACTGCACATCAGCCGTCTCGTAAACCCTGCCCCGAGGTAATGAATATAATCCAAATGTTTCACAATTTAGTGAAAACTTAATCATAAATCCTTAGTGTAGATAATAAAACTCCTTGTTGGCACCAATTATAGCAAAATAATAGTCTCCAAGGTGAAGAGTCTTCTCCCACCGACAACTTGGAACAATGGCTCCCAGAGAGGTACACGCAAAGTAAAGGAAACACCAAACCTCTCATGCAAAGCTATGCACGGCCAACCAAACTATCCAACAACACAACGGCCAGCAATATTTGTTCCAAAAAAGCTTTAATGAGCTAAGATGAGATCTCGACAGGATATAAAAATATCCAATGTTCCAAACCAGTTTCGGTACATCCTTCTTCAGTGGAACATGATACAAAAAAGAGATGCCAACCAAGAAAGTAACGCTATTTATAGCGTGCAGAAGTCATCAAGTATCCAATCAGATAATTGCTTATTCTGTGGTCTACTCAGACCTTCCCTACAATCTACACATTTATTGATAATTAATAATATATTCAATAATCCTCATGAGGCAGTAGTGTAAACCTATATATCATATATACATGAATGTATATTTTAAATAGTCGGTCTGTGTACATACAGCAAAAATTGCATCAAAAAATCATAAAAAATGATATAAATAGAAATAAAAAAGTAATATCAAACATGTGATATTGGGTATGTACCTATAAGTAAACAACCATTTGAGCATCCACAAGCCTAAATTCACATCCCTGGGCTATAAGTAAATGTAACAGAGATACCGTAATCCCCCACTCTATTGTACATAATTATAAATGGTCACTTCCCGCTCACTGAGGATAAGGATTGGGGAACATAGAAGTAATATAAGAAACAAGAAGATCACAAATGCCCTTTACCAGCATACAGTTAAACATCCTACTGCAAAGTTTATGTTTACTATTATTGATCGAATAGTGGGGGACAGAAGTCATCAACAGGGGTGGGAAAACATACTCACACACAAAGAGAAGTATTGGATTATACATCTTGGGGCTTTATTTCCCCCAGGCCTCAATGACCATTTATAATTATGTACAATAGAGTGGGGGATTACGGTATCTCTGTTACATTTACTTATAGCCCAGGGATGTGAATTTAGGCTTGTGGATGCTCAAATGGTTGTTTACTTATAGGTACATACCCAATATCACATGTTTGATATTACTTTTTTATTTCTATTTATATCATTTTTTATGATTTTTTGATGCAATTTTTGCTGTATGTACACAGACCGACTATTTAAAATATACATTCATGTATATATGATATATAGGTTTACACTACTGCCTCATGAGGATTATTGAATATATTATTAATTATCAATAAATGTGTAGATTGTAGGGAAGGTCTGAGTAGACCACAGAATAAGCAATTATCTGATTGGATACTTGATGACTTGTGCACGCTATAAATAGCGTTACTTTCTTGGTTAGCATCTCTTTTTTGTATAATGTTCCACTGAAGAAGGATGTACCGAAACCGGTTTGGAACATTGGATATTTTTATATCCTGTCGAGATCTCATCTTAGCTCATTAAAGCTTTTTTGGAACAAATATTGCTGGCCGTTGTGTTGTTGGATAGTTTGGTTGGCCGTGCATAGCTTTGCGTGAGAGGTTTGGTGTTTCCTAAACATTAGTGTAAGCACATAACACAAAAGCTGAAACTAAACAATTTTTTAAAAATTATTGATTTTAGTGTTATTCTATGTGAAGTAGTCACTGCTTTTATAAGGATACTATTTTTTAATGCCCCACACTGGCCAGCAATAAGTTGATGTACTTTTCCTGGTTTAACTTACTCATTAAATGTACATATAAGGTTGTATTCTTGTTTTAACTTTGGTTTACTGTTTTTAATATGCTTATTGGTTAGTTCTAGTAAGATTTCTTGTAGATATATATTTTTAGGTTTCTTGAACACAGACCTGTAGAAGTCTAGAGGGACAAAAGCAATTTTTGTTAACAATAATTTATGGAAATAGATTATGTTTTGGAAAATGTATTTTTTCTGGATGTCAAAATATATATTTCTTGATTGCCAAATGGTCTAATGTTTAAATATGTTCACACATGTATTATAATGTCTTTGATAAATTCACAGACTTGGTTTAGTAATAATCTGTTTAATAAGAAATACCACATTATTAATTTTATTAATTTTATTTTTATTTAAAATGCATAAAGTTTAAATTATTAGTTCATTCAGTACGTTGGGCAGCACCAGCTTGGTTATCACACTGGTAATGATGGGGGGAGGGATTTAAACTTGTTAACATGCATACCAATACACATTGTTTTATAACAAAATAAACCACCCCCATACCTGATAATAGGTATATTAGTCAGAAAGTTTGGGATGAAACTATCATTCTGTTTATTATTTGTTTTGTTTGGATTGCTTGTCTGTGTGCTTAATAAACGATTTTTGACAGGAAACAGACTATCTACCCTGCTTGGATTAATTCTGAATACCTAATAGAGATAATAATGTATAATATTAAAAATATTTAAAAATAAGTTTTTATTTGTTTGTTTTAGGATGTACTTAAGTTCTCTACTTCTACTACTATTTTCTGATTTTTTTTTCTGCTTTTTAATTAGCTAAACATACAGGAATTGAAAAACTTCCACAAAGAGAAGTCTCTTACACTGTTTTCTTCTTTTATATTTAAAAAAATATATATAAAGGACAGATAATAAGACTTGTTAAGTTAAATACTAATCAACATGTCTTAGAAGCACAATTGAAAGAAATGGAAAATCATTTTTTACTTAGGAGTTACAATCATAAAAATACTGAAACCAGTAAGCAGTATGTATTACAGGAAAGATATGTTATAGGTAAATCCTTTGGTGAACCAACTCTGAAGGATAAGCAGTCAGTTAAGAGGGAATTGCATATGACAATTTTGAATAATAGACATACTGGCATTTTTAAAGATACAATAACTAAACGCTGGCATATGTTATAGCATGTAGAAAAACTGAATGGACTCTTAGTTGAGAGACATATATTTAGTTTTAAAAAAGCAGGCAATCTGAAATGGCAATTATGCTATAAAGAACAGAGAACCCATCCTAGGAATAATTTTGATAGTAAAGATGGCAGTACCATTGGAGAAATTGTGTATACTGTAAATTGATTAATAGTGATACCAGTTTTAGACATCCCACTACAGATAAAAGTTATGAATTTATGATTTATCTAATCTAAATTATGAATCTGGCCACACGCATACTATGTCTACCATTTTATGTGGGTACGACCAACTATAAATTAAAGAGAATTTGCTCTCATTTATCTAACTTAGGGAGAGGAAATGAAGCAAATACCTTATATGAAGAATATTCAAAACAAAGGTATACGTTATTGTTTAAATTTTTAGTACTGGAAAATGTTTATTTAAATAATTGTACAGGGGGAGATATTTTAAACAAAACAAAGAGGATGGAGTATAAATGGATAAATATTTTGTGAGCCAATCATGCCCAAGGATTAAATGCAACAGTTACTATAAAATGTATATTGAAAGCTAGTTCTTTAAGATGAAATTTTATTTCATTTTTAAAATCATTGTTGGCTTTTAAGTAGTGTTTTGAGTTTGACATTTTTACATTTGTAGATTACTTACATCATTTTGTATACTTATTGGATTGTTTGGAGTTGAGATTTGTAACATCTAATGAAGCGAACTGCAAAAGCCCATTATTATTATATGTGAAGCTCGAGGTTTATCAAAAGTCTTTCCATGTTCTGTTTTTTCTCTGCATAGTTTTTTATACAGGTCAGGCATATTTTTATTAAGCAGAGAAGAAGCTGTGGATAGTAATTAATAAAAGAGTTGAAGGATTTTATCTGGGATGGGAAGAGGAAAAGAATCAAGTGGGATAAGTTAATATTTAGCCAATAAAACAAACTGGTTTGGGATTACCATTAAATGCAATAAATAAATAATAAAAAAATAAATTACCTGATCTGAAAGGGTATTTTAGAGCTTCATAGTTAAGGCTCCTATTCATAGCACAAACAGAAAGCTACAATTCAAAGTGGAAGGGGATGATGAGGAAACGGGGGAAATAAGGAATGACTGGGATTTTGGATGCAAATCCTTAAGGAGAATAACATATACAACATCATATTCATACTGTAGTAGAACGTATTCTAAGAACTAAGCCAGGGATAGAGAAAGTAGATTATGCTGATAGGGATGACTGCAATTAGGGGTACAGAGAATACACAAGAGGGGACTGGAATTTACTGGATGAAACTGGCAAAGGAACTCACGTATTATGAGCAAATAGAGAGAGAAAAGTAGCAGAATGGGAAGATGCCAAGAATACATTTGATTTGTAGGCTAGAGATTGCCTTCCTATCAAGGATTGATATCAGAGGATAGACAAAGAGAAAGGAATAGGGAGATCCTAACTGGAAGACAAGAACTGCTAGAGGTTTTAGTAAAATCTAGAACAGCAGCTGCTGTTAGAAAAGGGATAGTTAGTAGGGCATATACAATTTTGCATGCTAACTGTAGGAATCAATCAAAGGAGGTTATAAAGGATTGGGAAGAGAGACTGGATAAGCAATTCACAAAGAAACAATGACAGTATATATATATATATATATATATATATATATATATATATATATATATATATATATATATATGGGTCTATGTTGCTTGCTCAAAATCCCAAACTCTCAAACAAGCAACATCGACACCCATAAGAGCAAAACTACATTACCATGAAAGTGCATTATCATGAAAGCCGGTTTTCCGAACTGGCAAAATACAAAATAAATGCTAATTTTAAGCCATGATACAGAATCGGCATTGCCTAAGGCTTTGCTGAGTTTAATTCTGGTGGCTGCCAAAAAAACAACCTCTAGGAAATGGAAATCAAACTCTAAACCAACCATACTAGAAGTAGTGAATATAGTTGTTGAGTCTTTCGGCTTTTCCTGGTTATGGGGTCGCCACAGCAGAACTCAGGTCCGCTAATGACTGGTAGTTGATTTTTACGTGCCGAGTTACCAGCCCTGATGCACAACCTTCAAAGAAGGTATGCCCATTCACGCATGTCTTCACGCAGAAGACGCTATAGCTGATAATCGAACCGGACAGCGTCTTACTGTGAGGCGACAACGCTACCGCAGCACCACCACAGTAAAAAAACTGGAAGTGTGACATTTAGAAAAGGGTAGAAGGAAATTGCACAGAAAAGAATAGGAATTGTGGGAACAATACATGCAGAATAAAAGTTTGGAGGAGGAATGAGGTTTAAGGGAAGGCAGGAATGGAATGAGCTATGTAATGTTCAATTGACAATGACTGTACAGAAGATTATATGTGAAGCATAATGTTCGCAACCAAAAACATATGAATGGTTTGTTTTCATTTATATAAATGTATGACTGACTATGTCATAAAGGATAATTCAATAAAGTTTCTTGTTTAAAAAAAAATAAAATTAATGTATGACAGTATTTCAACAAAAGCAGTCAGTGGTGTCAAACAAGACAGCCCAGCTTCTATGTATATGCTAGTACTGATCTATGTATTAAAGTGTCTCCACTCTCACTATGTGTTATCTGTAATTGCACATATATCCTTAGAGGCATGAACTTAAATGTACATGAGCAGTGTTGCCCACAGATGCCCAGGCATATAAATGACACTGTGAGGAAGTCAACGTGAAATTTAGCCAATGTACACAATGCGAAAACTGGGCGATTCAGAAACATGTCTGTGATAAGCCTTCATTTGCACAATCATCACATCCAGGCATATGAATTAGTGGAATATAAGTGTAAGAGGCAGCACTGCTCCTTATCATGCTATGGAACAAGCTGTGGCACAATAGTATCATCACTGAGCTCAACAGTTTATTGACACAGAACACCTGCTTAGTCACTAAAAATGTTCCACCTTTTCCAACATACGAATGAGCTGAGATAGCTGCTTTATTACTTAGCCATATTTTAAAATGTAACAATACTTTCAAGGGGTTATAAAACAACACTGAACTGAAGAAAGTAACTGAAGTATATGTAATACAACTAATGTGCAAAAGAATTGTGGAGCTTAGGGGGATAACGCACCTATCTGCATTTCCACAGATCACCTGTGCAAATCATTTAGCCTGCGGTAATAATACCTGTGTGTTAAACAAACCGACTGTTATACTCTGAATTACAACACCAAATTTTCTAGTAGTATCATGGAGAGTTGCAGCTGTATGGATACCTTTCATGGGGAGATGTGTGAGTGCAGAGAGATGCAGATGTTATAGTGCAGGTGTGGGTATGGTATGTGATAAAGGGTAAAACGGCATCACAGGAAAGGAGCTCAAAGGTCCACTGTCTCAAAAAGCGTGTGTCTGATGTATTGTGGCCAGTGGTTGTGGGATTGCTGAGACACAGCCACAGCTTTAAATGCATAACTGTGTGTTGATCTAGGGGACAGGTACACGGCATGAATGGTAGGAGTCCAACATTCTGTGCATGCACCTACACACAGGTGTTGCCTCTACCAGACGTAGTGCTGGGTGTTATCATTCCCCTATCAAGATACTTGTATGCTATGTGACTGTCATCAACATCTGTCACCAGATGCTCCAATGTCATTATTAATATGACCCTGGAGATGTCCACACCTGAGTAGTGATACCTCCATAACTCATGTAGCAGTGGTCATTCTCGTAGTACATGAAGGTGGTGGTCTACCTCATCTATAGCCATAATGACCACCATCTGCAGATGTTCCAGTGGAATGATGTCATGAACAGCACCTCATGCATGGCAGGTGACCTTAAGAGAATAGGGCACATAACAGTAGGTGATTTAATCAGTTGAAACAGTCACATATGTAGGGCATGTCCTCAAGGAATTCTTCCCACACATCTTTCATTAGGATTACTAACTCTGCCATGACTGTGGTAGTACTACCCTGTGCTTCCGTGATGACCCTGCACATACACTGGGTTGTAGCCAGTGACACAATAACTCCAGGGGGTGAGAGGTAATCATATGTCCACTGAGACCCAGTACTCACCATCTGTGTGTCTACCAACTGCCCAATTGAGCTATTGACTGATCCAGATATCTGCCTGATATAGGGTATTTTACATTCCTGAGTGATAGTGTCCCAAGTAACTTGTCCTCCCTGTGTGGTGTGTGCATGTTTCCTGGGTGTCTGCAGCACACAGGCTGTGTCCATGGAATCTATAAGGGATGCATGGTCACATTTGCTGTGTCCAGCACATACACATACACACATCCAAAGATACCATACTCCCTGACTGTGCTAGCTTATGCCTACCAACATCCACAGATGTATCAGATCCTTCAACCTCAGTGAAACAGGCTACATCACAGAAGTCTGCAAGGTGTTGGCTGTCTCCTCTATGGTATGTGGAAAACACATATCATCCCCCACGTGCTGCAGCATGGCATTAAGCAAGTGATGGAATATTCTCAAGGCAGATGCCTGAAATACCCCACTGTATCCACAGTAGGTTGCTGAAAGGTCCCTGCAGCTAATATATATAAAGCCACACACACCTTGGTATCTTCTGGGATAGGTAATCCATGACTCCCACAGTGTTTCAGATGAGAGAGACACATGTCCACTATATCCTGCATGGCACCTATATCCACTTAGTAGCAGACCACAATGTCAGTGTCATGGAGGGCATGATAACTTAAGCTCAAATGGATGAACTGGCACGCCTGGATGTGAAGATGTGCCTGTGGCTTGTGGCTGTACTTAGTGCATGTTGGAAATACATACTAACTACTGCAGCGTAAAACCCCTAAAATATTTTGAAATTCCCTCAGAATGAACTCTAGGAATCAGTGGAGGTCAATTCCATGGCACATGCAACTCTGCAACCCACCACTTAATTTCTGAATTGTTGCACCATCTTGATTTGCATCATCTGTATATACCATGATTCTCATTTTATAATATTCCTCCTTATATTGTTATTATATGACCATCAGCATATACCTCGCCTAGCTATGTTCCTCCTCAGTTAACCTTAGTGGTATGTCTCTAAAACTGCACATACTCTGCACGTGGCCACTCATACTGCACATTTCTGAGTCCCTGCCTTTGACTCACATAGCTATAATTCAAACCCTGACAAAAAGTACTTTGAGATGCATATAAAACAGAAAAGATAAACCAGTGCTTTCAAAAAAATGTCACTGATAATGCATTTATACAATTAATATCATGAACAACCTGAAAATATTCAAAGGTTTACTCCTTTTTATCACTTCCACCTTCATTTAAGACATTAACTTTGTTGGGTAAAAGGAACAGATGTGATTTATACTACTTGTGCCAGGAATCAGTCAAGGCAATGATATCCCATGGCTTCTTCTCAATTCACATTAAAATTAGATCCTGCTTAAAATATAAACATTGTATATTAAGCAACTGTACAAAAAGCTAACAAAATAAATGCAAGCATAATTAAAATGTGATAAAATGTTAAGCAATAGGAATTCCATATCAAAAAACCTTAAATACTGTTAAAACTATCTTCAATAAAATCCAAAACTCACCCTTCAAATATAAGTTTTAACACACATTACAATACAAAGTTGACAACTTCCAAATGCGATCAATAAAAACTTTTAATTTATGTTTTATTTGTGAATGGCACACCCACCGCTCATGTATACCACTCACACATGCACATGTAAACACACACCCTTGTGTGAGTGCGCAGTTAAATAAGAAAAACTGTTCACCCCTACAAAAAGCCATTAACTAGTCGAAAGAAAACTGACTGGAGCAACAACTAGTAACAGGTGTACTTCATTTCCCACCTAATGTACAACATAATAAGGTGGTTTGACAATATTATGAGCAGAATAACAGTCCATAAAAATATATTTAGTATTAGGTTTCAAAATCTGGTATTTGTTGCCTCAGCAATGCGTTCCAAGCATAGACTTTCAAGTAAAACAAAATCAGAAATTGCATCATCGACCTGGCAGAGGTCACCTCTAAGTGAACTAGACGAAAAAGAATATAAAGACAATTCCTTAAGCCTTTATGAACAGTTCAACTGTTAAACTCTAAGCCAATTTCATTCAATGCATTGTCACCTCTCTTAATGCCAGACTCATACCTCTCAACTTCTTAGTACAAGAAATCCGGACAAAGTCAAACATAATGGGGAGACAAAGGCCTAAAAATAGGGATAATTTTTAAATATTGATGTTATAAATTAAAAAAAAACTGCTAGAATAAAAGATTTTGTGTTACCATGCATTTTCAGAAGGATATGAAGTCTAAAACTTAAACCTCTGTCATTATTTAGTAAATGTTTATGAGGAACAGACCAAAAATATGAGGCAAAACTCTGGACATTCTGGAAAAATCTGGACAGTTGAGAGGTATTATGCCAATGTTGTAATTTTTCTTTTATCACAGTACTGTATCATCTGTACACATTTAGAGTGTTTATAAAATGTGTCTTCCCCAATCCAGAAATACCCATTTACCTACAGGTGGATGAGGTTCAACCCACTGCCAATCAGAATTCCTCCACAAGAAATTGTGGTCAGTGACTTCTGCCACTAGTGATACCCTTCTTGGGAGAATTTCCCCCTTCCTCGAGTTGTATTACAGCAGAGTTGGTCTATATAAGTTTGGGGAATGTGAGGGGCTTGCCACCTCAATGAAGGAGGGTGCAGTGAGGGCTTGCCCCCCCCCATAAGAAACACTCAAAAAGTTTTTTTTTTTTTCAAATGTAGTGCCAGGGTTCCAGTCCTTGGTGCATTTAGTTTTGTCCATGCAGGGTTTAAGCCAAAATACCAACTATCTTTCTTCCTCATCCTATCAATAATAGGTCTGTACACTCTCCAAAATCTGGATTTAACAGACAACCTTTCTTTATGCTGTTCTTTGTTTTTATCTGCTTTTCCACATAACCATTCGCCACTGGGTGAATGACAGAATTTTCATACGCATTATATTATTTCTCAAACCTCTTGGTAACAACATACATTATAGAATATTCACTACTGGGCCATGCCAATGCAATCATAAGCTTTGCTTATACCCAGACTTGTTAAAATTTCAACATCATCCTTTGGTCATGCCTGTCCATAAGCTGTGAGAAGAATGGTAGCTCACAGTTTAAAATTGCTGCCTCTCATCTCCAGGGTTTAATTCTGACCTACTGTCACTGTTAAGTGTGCAGTTTGTATGTTCAAAATATGTCTGTGTGAATTTTCCTGGAATTCTTCAGTTTTCTCCCACCTAAAATGGGGCCATGGTGACCAGTTAATTTTACTGGTTTACAATAAAATAAACTAAATTAAAATGAAGTAAAACTGTTTTAAATATTTGCTAATTCCTTCTAATGACCAGCACCTTCTTTACACCACCTATTTTTGCTCAACCCATTCCCAAAACTTTGTATATAATCTGACTTGCAAAGATCTTAATATTGCAGTTCAGAAGTGTATTTGACCATCAATTATCTATTGTCTTTCTCCTGCCATCAACAAAGAAAACTGCATTTGTACACACCCTTCTCTTGTCTAAATTATTTTTAACAACAGATATGTAAAGCTTTCAGAGAGTCTTTAACTATCATTTCTTTTTTTTCCCTCAAAAAATGTTTTTATTTTCAATTAAAATAACATTTACATAATATTTTAAATATCATTTTAAGCAACTACATACAATATTTACAATAGACTGACTTTCAGTTATATACACTGTATGTTATTAAATATAGCATTAACAGATCAGTTATCAGAGATACAACAGTGATTATTGCAGAGTGTCCATCAAAGATATAACTTTCTTCCAAGGATTATTTACCAATGGCCTGGGATAGATTTGTAGTTCTTTGATTTTTATTTCCATCGATGCAGTTGTCTTCAGTAAAGTGTAGAATTCTTCCAAGGTCGGGGGTGTATTTGAATTCCACCTTCTGGTTACGCATTTCCTAGATATAGCAAGTATTGTCTTGTCCATAACAAATACATATTTGTCTTATTCAGGTAGGGACCTTCATTTACATTTAGTATAATCAATGCTTTAGTTACGGTAAAGGATTCAGTAAATAAAGATTGTAAAAATGAATGATTCCATTCCAATATGATTTAATTTTATTACATTCATAAAAAATATGAATCCAGTCTGCTTTATTTGACTTTTTACCTCCAGCAAAAAACATTTATAGTAGTACTGATCTTTTTAATTCTATATGGTGTTAAAAATGCTCTATGTAAGTATTTCCAGTTAAATATTTTCCAGTACTGTGTGTTAGAGGTGTCATTAACTGATAGTAAGATGTTAGTTTTAATTCCTTCTGTTAACCGCAATAACTGACTTTTTGTTAAGATCTGTCAGTATGATGGTTTGGGATTTGTTTTATATGTTATTAACTCTTTATATAGATTTGAAATGGAATTTTTCTTTTCACAACTATTATGTATAAATTCATACAGGAAACTTATTAGATTTGGAATATCTTTAAATGAGGAATTATTAATTAATCTGCATAAATGTTGAGTGTACATTAGAATGCATTGTAAGGTTAACCAGTCCTGTGTTGGAACATTGTAAGCAGTTTTTATCATATGTATATCTAAAACATTTAATTTATTTACACATTGAAACCAGCATAAGAATGCATTTTGTTCCCAGGAGGTTATTGTTTTCCTATATATTTTGTGAGGGAAGTTCTTAGTGATGGTAAATGGGGTTAAAAGGTCAAACCAAAGTTTTAGATATATGCATTGATAAGTTTCCTAAAGGAATTGATGTAATGATTAATCAGTGTTGTTTTAGAAGGTTTTGTTATATTATATTGTATACTTATGCATAGTATGTACCAGGGTTTGTTTGATTTGTTTACTATTAATTTTTTTTTTTACAGATTAAATTAATTTGTTAATATAGCCGTTGTTAATTCTTTCCGGTTGGCAAAATAATTTGGGTTTATCCAGTCTACTGTAGTTTTAAGCACATATGCTTTTATATATGTTTCTATTTCTGGGAAGTTCAATCCTCCTTGTTTCCAGGGTCTAAGGTGATGAGTTAGAACTACTCTATTATTTTTGGGATACCATAAAAATTTTATCACACATGAGTTTATTTATTTAAGAATGCATCTTTCAGGAATTAACTGTATTGCTAATGCTACATATAGTATTTTTGGCAATAAGACCATTTTTATTAATTGCAATTTGTCTTCAAAAGTTAATATAATTTTGTTTCACTTTTCTATATATATTTTTATTGTTTCAATAATATTTTTATAATGTATTAATATTGTTTCATTTATATTTCTGCATAACACTATTCCTAAATAATTTAGCGTAAGTTCTTGTTTTCCTATGATGGATTTATCTGTAATTTGTAGTTCTTTTTTCTTATTTAAAAATAGAAATTTTGATCTATTAAAGTGTAGACCCGAAATCTTATAACATTTCTCCATTACTTCTTCTAGCTCTCCTAATGACTCTCTGGAGTTTGATAGGGTTAATAAAATATCATCAGCAAAAAAGCATTATTTTAGATATGAACTGGTCATAGACTTCTATTCCTTTTATTCTTGGATTATTCAGTATTATTGCTGCAAGTATTTCTATAGCCAAAGCAAATAAAATAGGAGAAAGGGGGCATCCTTGTTTAGTAACCTTCGTTATATGGATAGATTCTGAGGTGAAAGGACCTAATTTAATGTAGGCTAAGTTATTAATATATATGTTTTTAGTAATAAGATGAAGGGAGGAGGACATTTAAATAATGCCAAAGTTTTAAACAGATATTCCTACTTGAGGGAATCGAAGGCTTTTTCTATGTCTAATCTGATTACAAGTATTTCTCTATCTTCTTTATTCACATAATATATAAGAGTAAGTATCATTTTAATATTATCATGTGTATGCCTGTTATATAAAAATCCAGTTTGATCATGATTAATTGCCTTTGAAAGTGGGAATTTCATTATGTTAGCTAGAATTGACATGAATATTTTGCAATCATTATTCAATAATGATATAGGTCTGTATGAGGTGCAAAGGTCTGATGGTTTATTATCTTTTAGAATTGGTGTTATGAGAGAATATTTCCATGAGGGTGGTATTTTTGCTTCTGCCTGGACTTCTAGCAAAGTTTTATGAAAAAGGAAGATTACTGTGGAAGGGAAGAGTTTGTAAATTTCCATAATTATACCATCTTTCCCTGGAGCTTTGTCAGATTTACTTTATTTTATCTTGTCAACAATTTCTTTGTAGGATATAGTTTTTTGTAGGTGTAGTTTTAAGTTTTCTGGATTTTTTTATATTGATAAGGTTTGTACTTAAGTTTATTTGGTTGGTATCTAAATCTTCTTTTTTGAAGTGTTCCATATAATGGAACTGAAATGCTTCAAGGATGTCTCCTATATCTGATACTTTTTCCATTTCTTGTCATGACATATACTACTAATGTTATTTGCTTTAGATTGTATTTTAATTATTGTAGATAAGTTATGTAGCTATCTGGGGGAGGTGGCTAATGAGTTTTTTTTTTTTTTCTAAGGCTAGACAAGTTTTGTGTGTTAGAATTTCATTATATTTTGTATTTAATTCCTCTATTTCTTTTTTGACTTCTGGACAATTCTGATTTTTTTTTTTAGATTTTGCTGTCAGGAGTCTGATTTGCAAGTCTAATGATTTGGATTCCCACTCTCTAACTTTGTTTTTGTACCAGCTAAGGGTCTTACCAAATAAATAAGCTTTTAATGAGCCCCAAACCATGACTCTACTGATTTTTGTTGTATTATTAATTTCAAGAAATAATTGTAGTTCTGACAACAACGAGCATCTGAATTCTTTAATTTTTGTGATTTATGATGGAATCCACAGATACGTCACCACAAAGGTTTTGAATACTATGAAATACTTTATTCAAGGAAATATCATGTTAAGCGCTTTTCATCCGGTAGCTTCACCGGACTTCTTCAGACAAATTTTACATCATGTTACACAGTATAAGAACACTCCCATCAAAGTGATTAATTAAGCACCTTGTTAAATGCACCCAATCAATAAAATTCAAACTTTACTCACTCATCCTATGAAAAATATATAACTATATATATATTACTATATGTTTTACATTTAATAAATCCTTATTTTTCATTTTTTTTAAAATATGTATATCACTAAAAATATGTACGTGTGTATATAAATTTAAAACCTACACCTTTAACAAACCTTACATATATACATATTAAAATAAAAAAAATTTCTATATTAAAAATTTTACTATAAAAATGTACCTATCATAAATTACTCATTCAATTCAATAATAAACAATATATCTACAATATGCAATTCATATATAAAACATTTTGCCCAGTTGAAACCTATAGATCATCTCCTACTAAAACAACATTTTTAACTATCTAATAAGACTCCTTAATTTCAATATACTTGAGATGGACACTACCTCATTAAGACCTGGCCACCTACTAGCATCTAAATGCAACTGCCACAATACCTCATGTTTTTCTAGAGAGGATTAAAGGTTTAAACTCTATTTGGAGCTTCATTTTCAGAGAGTCATGATCTGAGCAGGGGCTTGGAATTATTGAGAAGTTGAGGATTTATGTTTGTAAATCTTGAACTACGAATAATTTGTCTATTCTGGTTCGGGTTCCAAATCTATGGTCTTTGTGGGAAAATAATAAGGATTTATCATCTTTTACTTTAAGAGTGTCTATTAAATTAAATGAATCAATCCATCTTTTTAAGGGTTTTGAAATAGTTTCTATGCGAAAAGTCTTCTTGGTGGTTTCAGAAGCTTCTAAGGTACAGTTAAAGTCTCCTCCCAGTATATTTCCTTTATAATTGTTGGAAATAAAATCTAGGTGTTTTTTAACCCTTCCTGCTCCAATTCCTGGAAACCAATATAGATTAGCTAAGGTCTATATTCTGCTACTAGACCTTCTTTGTCTTCATATTTATAAATAACTTTTGGAGTGATTATGTTTTTCTTCCAGAGAATTGATACTCCTTTTGTCTTTGTTCTATTGGAGGTTTGAGCTAAGACTGTATAGTTCTTAGGGTTCCAAATAAACCTATCATTAGTCTTAAAATGCATTTCCTGGAGAAATACTATTTGTGCCTTATTTAGATTTAAATATTTTAGTAAGTTTGAACTTTTATTTGCATTATTTAAGCCATTAGTATTTACTGCGGTGGTGGTGCTGCGGTAGCGTTGTCGCCTCACAGTAAGACGTTGTCCTGTTCGATTCTCAGCAAGAGCGTCTTCTGTGAGGAGACATGCGTGAATGGGCGTACCTTTGTTGAAGGTTGTGCATCAGGGTCGGCAACTCGGCATGTAAAAATCTACTGCCAATCATTAGCGTACCAGAGTTCCGCTGTGGTGACCCCTAACCGGGAAAAGCCGAAAGACACAACAACAACAACAACAACATTTAAGACATTAGCATTTAATGATAAGAATGTTAAATCCATTTCAAGTTATTGTTAGAAGAAACCTTTTTTTTTATTATAGTAGTTATACCGTATTCTCTGATAACACTGAATGTTATCTGTATGTGTCTGAACTTTGGAGTGCAATTTAATGTTCTTTCTTCTTTAAATACAAGTAGGGTAAAATTCTGGTCAGGCTTTAAAAAAGTACTTCTATAAAACATTAATTCTAAAGTATCAAATACAAGTAAATATGAATTTCCCATTAAACATGGAATGACAGTCATTCCTAATCCAATAGATAAAGATAGATCTATTGGATTATCACTCATACCTTTAACCAACAATATCAACTGAGCTCCATATATTAAATTATTATATGGAGAATTTTCTTAAAAGAGATATGAAATTCTATATTATTCTATTATTATTCTATAGTAATTTTATATATCAGGATGGAATGTTAGAAGTGTAAACAACTATGTTGACTTAGAAAATATCCAATATTTAGTTACCCTTAAGAGATCCCAAACATGTCAGATATGTAATTTCGGATAAATTAAATGCAACAGAGGAGCATACACCAAATAAGCCAACAACAAAAAGATTATTACTAAAATAATTTGACTAAAAGGACTCTGTAGGAGACAATGAGTGATTACCAATGAAATATGAATTTACTGTAGGTGTACTGTCTTCCTTTACTTTCCCACTCTTCAGCTCACCAACTTCAACTTACACGTATGAAAAGACATGGCTTATCAGTGGTATCCTGACTCTGAGTAGAGGCACCCTACATTCTAGTGTGCAGTGCTTTTACATATTTATAGATTTACAAAGCAGAGTCTAAGAATGAACTATGATCACCCTGACAATTCCCATCCTGCATAGGGCACCTCCTGCTTCCAGAATGGTTAATCACATCAGGTCTAGAATGAATGTGAAGGTACCTATATGGTAATCAAGACTTACCTTAGGTAAGTATTAATCAAATAGTGTTTAGAGCATCTTAGAGAGTTCTCAGGGCAGTTAGAATACTCTTAAGCCTCTCCTCCCTTGACCAAAAACAGAGATTTCCCTTCCCTTTCTTTCCCTTGTTTTAAATCAGTACTAATAAAAGAAATTCAGCCAACACAGGTAAACAGAAATAACATTCAATAGTCCGTCTTGTACATGACTCGCAATCCATTAAACAAGTCAGCGGCTACCATCACGTTAGTAAACATTATAAAGACAAATTAGAAATAATTTCCTAGCTCTTTAAATTTTCTGATAAAACAAAAAGTTAACATTAAGCTATTTTAACTAAAAGTGTAAAGCATTTCAATTTTTTTTGAATGTATGCATTTCTACTTATACTGTAGTGTTATTAGCTGCCTTTGAAATCTGTACAATACTTCACTTCTTCAAATCATTCCTTTTTCAGTTCAGGTTTGTTTTGTCAAAACGGCAACAATTTTTCAAGGGCACAATTAATATTTTGACTTATGTTTCAAATAAATAACTTGTCAGTTGCCAACTGAGTTAGTTTAGAATGTATGGTTAGTGCAAATATAGCATGTTGCAAAAATAATATGTATTTTTCCGTGTGCTTTAGAGACTGTCATATGCATGTGATACATATAATGTAGCACATATAGAGCAGATAGCGTATGGATTCAGGTTGTTAAAGTAAGTTATGCTTATTAATCAGGCAGCTTCATTTAAGTTCACAAGTAATGTGGGGACATTTCAGTTGAGTTTCCAGGAAAGTGTAGTCCAATATGAGTAATTGAGTCCACTTTTCCTCATAAACATGTGTCACAATTCATTAAACAATGCAGAGTCTAACATCTGTCTAATAATCATTATAAAGACAAATAATAGTAATTTCCTAGCTCTTCAAATTTTCTGATATCGCAAAATGGTGACTTTAAGCTATTTTAACTGGAAGACTAAAACATTTCACTACTTCCTTGTGAATATACATTTTTACTTATACTGTCATGTCAAGAACTGTCTTTGAAATCTATGCATTATTTCACTTCTTTCAAGTCATTCATTTTACAGTTCAGATTATATTTCGTCAAAATGTCAATAGCATTTCAAGGGCACATTTAATATTTAAACTGATATTTTAAATGAATAGCTAACAGTTGCCAAGTGAGTTTGTACAGAGTATGAGGTAACTGCAAAGATAACATGTTGCAAAAAGTTATATGTATCTTTTCATGTGCTCTAGAGACTGTCAATTTCAAGTAACATATAAAATGTAACCATTACAGTGTAGACAGCTTGTGGAATCAGCATGTTAAACTGAGCAATACTTTTTAATCAAGTAGCTACATTTAAGTGCACATGTAGTCTGGGAACATTTCAGTTGTGTTTCCAGGAATATGTAATCCTATGAGGATAAATCATAAAATATTTACAATTATACAATGACCCGCCATTAATATTCAAAAACGTGCGCACTGATTGGTCAGCGTGCACATTGTAAATCAGAGTTATAGTAATGGAAAAAGGTCCGGTCGCCCGGACTTTTTCTATTACTATAACTCTTTTTTTTTTACAGCAACGGAGAACGCAAGATCTCCATTGTTTCACACTGTCTCGCTATGTTAAAGGAGTTTAACACAGCGAGACAGCTTTAAAAAAAGCAATGGAGAATCTCTGTTGCTTTTTTTAAAGCTGTCTCTCTATGTTAAACTCCTTTAACATAGCGAGACAGTTTGTAAAAAGCAATGGAGATCTTGCTTTCTCCGTTGCTTTTTTTCAAAACTGTCTCGCTATGTTAAATGCGTTTAACATAGCGAGACAGCTTTAAAAAAGCAACGGAGAATCTCTGTTGCTTTTTTAAAGCTGTCTCGCTATGTTAAACCCATTTAACATAGCGAAACAGTTTTTAAAAAGCAACGGAGATCTTGATTTCTCCGTTGCTTTTTCAACTCTGATGTACTGCGTAGGCATACGCATGCGCAGTACATCAGAACTACCGCAGAATACCAGACAGCTGCAGAAGGGCAGCAAGGAGGCATTATACAATGCCATTATTTAAGAAAAGTAATCATTTTTTTTCTTAAATAATGTCATTATAATAATAACCACTTCTGGGTGTGGGTAATGCTGGATTTACCCACGGTTAGCTTTGTTTGTCCACTCGGGCTTCGCCCTCGTGACCAAACCACAGCAAACGTGGGTAAATCCAGCATTACCCACACCCAGGCGTGGGTTATTGCTATAATAGTCCTATTATGTATTTATTTTACCTTGCTTAGGTTGGTTTTCATTTTAATAAAACATTACTTTTTCTTATTATTTGTTATCTATGAGGCTAAATGCACTTCGCAGGTTCACAATGTCCTTAGAAACTGTAGCAATTGTTTACTTTTGCTATGGCAATGAAAATAGAATGTGAAGAAAGCTTCACTTCTCTTAACCAACAGTACATTTTTCCCTCCTTTTTTATACATATATATATATATATATATATATATATATATATATATATTTGTTAATACTAAAAAAAGAAGTTATGTCTTACCATAACGTTCCATCTGTGTTGTAGATCTTTGTTCATTCATTACCATTAGGACCTCAGTTCTGTCCTCGGAACCGATATGGCTGTTTCCAAGTTCACGCCAGCCAAAAACTCTCAGCTAAGACCTACCCACAATGCCCCTCTCCTAGTTACTTCAGATCGAGTTTGCCTGCCCTTAGATAATAGATGTAGTAACAGAAAAAAAATAGTAGGAGGCTCTGTCTGAGCAAATACCCTAACCAGGAGTTCCTAAAGTCCACCAGGAGTCCAGGCAGGGGGAAGGAGGGCAGGCAGTAATGAATGAACAAAGATCTACAACACAGATGGAACATTATGGTAAGACATAACTTTTCTATCTGATGTTGTAAATCTTTGTTTATTCATTACCATTAGGACAGAGTCCCCAGCTACTAGAGCCTGGGTGGCCCTAAGGAAGGATATTCCTGGGCACCATAGAACCAAAAGATGTTCGTCCTCTGGAGGCTAAATCCAATTTGTAATGAGATATAAAGGTATGAGGTCTTGCCCAAGTGGTTGCTGTGCAGATATCATTCATAGAGGCTCTGGAATGAAATGCTATAGAAGTAGCCATAGATCTGGTAGAATGAGCCTTTATTCTAGAAGGTAAGGATAGCTTATTCTGTTGGTAGATAAAGGTAATGACATTTCTAAGCCAGGAGGATAAAGTCACTTTGGAAACAGGTTTACCCAATCTGGGTCCTGCAAAGGCCAGAAACAATTGATCTGTTTTCCTGAAAGATTTAGTCCTGTCCAAAAAAACAATGAAGCTGCCGATGCACATCAAGGGTGTGCAAAAGGTACTCCCCTCTGTTAGAATGCTGAGGGAAGAAAACTGGCAGGTCAATAGATTGGTTAATGGAAAAGCCAGAAATGACCTTGGGCAAGAAAGTAGGGTCAGTACAAAGGGACACCCTATCCATGTGGAAGATCAAGTAAGGACTCTTGACACTCAAAGCCTGCAGCTCAGATACTCTTCCCGCTGAGGTACATGCTACTAGAAGTAAGGTTTTCCATGACAAAAATTGCAAATCACATGAATCAAAAGGCTCAAAAGGAGAACCTGTGAGAGACTGAAGTAGCAAAGTCAAGTCCTGGGGTTCTAAGGGAGGCTTGACCGGAGGTTTAACATGTAATACTCCTTTCAAAAAGGTCTTGCATAGGCGGTGTGACATAATTGAAGAATTATCGAGAAAACTGGCGATAGCTGCTAAATTTACAGTGATCGTCAAAGCTGAGGCTCCTGCATGCAAAACAATAGTCACGTATTGCAGGATCTTTTGAATAGGCATAGAGAAAGGGTCTAAGTTCCGATCTTTGGCCCAAATAGAGAACTTAGTCCATTTACTAGAATAAACTTTCCTAGTGGAAGGTTTGTGTGAAGCCAGAAGAATTTCACAAACAGGAGATGGGATGTCAGGCAGCCTGTCAATCACTGGAAGTGAAGGAACCAAGCTGTGAGCTTCAGACTGTGCAGGTTCAGATAAATCAGTCCCTGATGATGAGATAACAGGTCTTGAGAATGATCCAGGCTCCACGGACTGAGAATCAGATGAGGCCATAGGGAAGACCAGGTGGCCAATCATGCATTAGAGCATCCCTCGGTGGTTCCCCCTGAGAGGGGATCAGGGCAAAGTAGCTTCTACATTTGTAGTTTAGGGGGGAAGCAAGGCTTGCCCCAGCATTGGAAGACCCAATCTGCTGTTACAGGGTTGAGGGACCACTCGTGAGGCATCAGGATGTTCATGCTCAGATTGTCTGCAATAAGGCTGGAACTCCCAGGAATGTGTGTTGCTATAAGGAAGCGGCTGGAAGCTATCATCCAGTGCCAAATCCTCATGACTTCCTGACACAGGGGGTAGGACATGGTTTCGCCTTGTTTGTTGATATACCAGACGACTGACATGTTTTCTGACTGAATTGCAATGGTCCCAGAGGGTTGGGACGCATTGAACGCTTGCAATGCTAGGAGAACTGCCCTCAGTTCCAGGACATTTATATGCAAATTGGCCTCCATGGGGGACCAGGTGCCTTGGATAGTCTTTCCCTCGAAATGCCACCCCCACCCTAACAGGGAAGCATCTGTGGTCACCATGGCTGTGGGCTGGGGCAGACAGAAGGGTCGACACCAAAGATTCGTTTGTGTGTTCATCCACCATAACATTTCTTCCTTGCAATGGTTTGAAGGATGTAACGTGATCGCGTGTGTAAATTAGCAATGACCATTGTGCGGAAAGGAGCCACTCTACGATTCTCATGTGCAGTCTCGCCAGTGGTACCAATATAATGGCAGCCGCCATGGAGCCAAAGAGTTGCAGTACAAGACATGCTGGTACATAAGTCTGAGAAGAAGGTCTTGGATTTGTTGTGTTATGTTCGAAAACCTGTGAGGGGGGGAGAGAAGCTTGACAGGATGTTGTGTTGAAGACCGCTCCAATGAATTCCAGTGTCTTCATTGGAGACATTGAGATTTGTCCTTGTTGACTGTAATCCCCAAGTGGAGAGTGAGACCTTGAGTGTAAGAAGATTCCTGGTCAGAGTAGTAAGGAGCCAATCATCTAGATAGGGAAACACCTGAAATCCTTGTAGTCGAAAATGAGCTACCACAACTGCCATATATTTGGTGAACACTCAAGGGACTGTCGAGAGACCAAATGGCAGTGCCCTGAACTGGTAGTGATTGGCTCCCAGCCGGAAGTGGAGAAACCTCTGGGAGCAGTGATCCATGTTTATGTGGTAGTACGCATCCTGGAAGATCTATAGAGCATATCCAGTTATCCCTCCCTAGGAAGGGAAGAATGGACTGCATCATGACCATCCGGAAATTTTGAAGTTTGATAAATTTGTTGAATAGGCTGAGATCCAAGATTGGTCTCCAGTCCCCTGTCTTTTTTGGCACTAAAAAGAACCTTTAGGAAAAACCTGGATCCTGTCTGGTCTGGTGGTACCGGTTGGATGACTCTTTTCCTTAGCAGCTTTTCTATTTCTAAGGCTGCTAATTCCATCTGATTGGGTGGTACATCGGGGATGAGAGTTAAACTGAATACTATTTGGTAGCCTCTGGATATTATTCTCTGCACCCAAACATCGGTAGTAATAAGATGCCAGGCTGGCAGATGCAGAGAAAAATGACCCCAGACTGCTTCCAAAGGAAAGCAATCAGGCCCCTGCTCAGGAGAGATGGTAGGGTCCGCCAGAGAAAGAATCTCTAGCACCCTGGTTACGCAGACCCACTCTACCCCGAACAGGACATTTTCCATATGAGTTCCCCCGCTGCCCCAGGGGGATTGTTCACCATGAGTGTCACGAAAAGGTCCTTGGGATTTCTTGAACCACATTTTTCCTCCCTTCTGGTTCCTGGAGTAGGACCTCTGTGGGTTGGAAAGGCGTATGCCCACAGCAGACAAGGTCTTTCTAGCTTTCTCACTACGTGCAAGTGTGTCTCGTACTTTGGGTCCAAAAAGTACAGATTCGTCGACGGGTGCATTGACAAAGGAAGATTTAAAGGGGTCTGCGAAGTCACACAACCACATCCAAGTATTACATCTCATGACAACATCTGATGCGGCAGCTCGAGCTGCCCCCTTGGTGGAGTGAGATATCAAACGCATCTAGGAGTTCGAGATGGATTCCAGGGTAGCTAGCTACGAGGCGATAGTATCATGCACCTCAACAGGCAGTACCCCACCAAAGAGGGAGACATTTCGGAAATTAGGTCTCTTTGGATGCAAGTAAAGTGTGCCAGATAGAACAGGAACTGAATGGCAAATGTCGCTGAAGCATAGGTTCATTTCCCTAGTCTGTCCATTTTTCGGGACTCTCTGTTTGGAGGATTTAAGTTGGAACTATCTTCTACCAGTTTCCTCTTGGTGGCCGCCACCATGATCATAGAATCAACTGTCAACTGTTAGGACCAGTGGGGTTGTTCCTCAGGTGTAGATACAATTTTTTGTATGGCCTCTGAGTGGCAGGTTCTGCATTGTCTGTGGCCTTCCAGGCGGACTGCACAATGATTTTAACTAGGTCATCTGCCGGTGAAGTCAACCAGGAAGTAGATGGCCGGGCATGGAAGTTCCTGCAGGAACACAGATTCCTCAGAAGAAGGGCTATAGGACTTCCAGTCTCCCTGCTGCTTGAGGATTTTGAGAATGTCTCCGAATGAGATGTTGTCTGGGGAAGACTGTGGGGACCCTTTCCTTCATCACAATCAGTGTCTTTGGTGATAGATTCCTCTGGTGAATCAAAGTGCTTCCTCTTGCACCGTTTCATCCGGGGTGGCTCCCCAGTGGGATCTTCTGAGGAGGACTCTGGCAAAGGGGTTCCCTTCAAACAGGGTTCTTGTGACTCCTGTGCTCGGGGTCCCGAAATAGAGGGTTGGAAGAGGTGCATGCTAGGGGAGGGTTCTGATACTGATGTCACTGGTGCTGACTGTGACTCCATTACCTGTACAGCAGGCCCACCTGAGGGGGGATGGGAGTCTGGAACTGGGAGGGACAACCTCAGAACCAGGGTCACACCTCGCCATGAGGAGTCCACCTCCAGGTGAAGAGCTCTGAGAGAACTGGAAGCTGTTGGAGCCATGGACATAGATGGCGCCAGCAAGAAAATAGCCACCGGGCTAGGTACCAAGGTACGGATGGTCCAAACACTGCTTCGGGAGAGCATCAGTTCCATCGGAGCCGATGCAGCAAGGGTGGATGGTGCTGACAGGGAAAACACTGCTGTTGGAACCGAGACAGTATGCACCGGAGTGGAAGTATCTTGTCCTTGGCAGGTATTTGAGTTTTGGAGCTGATGGAGCCAAAGAAACTGTCAGCTCCGTGGCTGGGGATGGTGCCAAAGCAGGTACAGTCACTGGAGCCAATGTCAGATCCAAGGACGGCACCGAAGTCAGTGGTGTCAAGGTTGGAACTGAAATAGGGGTGAATATCATGGATGACACCGAGGGAGAAGACACAGAGCCTGGTGCCAAAGAGGTCTGCGCCAAGGGTGCTGGCGAAGCATGGAGCCAACTCGGTTCCATAACTGACGGAGATGCAGGAACCGAGTAATTCCGTTTGTTTTTATGTTTTTTGATTTTTGAAGGGGGTGAGATCTCCAATTCAGATAGAGCCTCTAAAAAAGGGGTCTTGAGTAATCCGTTTTTTCCTTATGTTTTTTTGGTCTTTGGAGGGGGTGAGACCTCCGACCCAGATAGAGCCTCCAAAAAAGGTGTCTTGAATACCACTAGTAAAAAGGAAAGGCCTGTCACAGACAGGAGAGAGGGACAGTACCAATCATCATCTTCTTTCTGCTGTTCCCATTAGGGGTCACCACAGCAGATCATCTGTTTCCATTTCTTCCTGTCCTCTGCATCTTGCTCTGTCACACCAACCACCTGCATGTCCTCCCTCACCACATCCATAAACCTTATCTTAGGCCTTCCTCTTTTCCTGTTACCTGGTAGCTTCATCCTTAGCATCTTTTTCCCAATATACTCAGCATCTCTCCTCAGCACATGTCCAAACCAACGTAATCATGCCTCTCTGGCTTTGTCTCCAAACCTTTCAACCTGGGCTGACCCTCTAATATACTTATTCCTAATTCTGTCCACCCTCATCACACCCAGTGCAAATCTTAACATCTTTAACTCTGCCACATCCAGCTCTAACTCCTGCCTTTGTGTCAATGCCCGTCTCCAACTCATATAACATAGCTGGTCTCACTACCCTCTTTGCAGACCTTCCCTTTCACTCTTACTGGTACTCATCTGTCACAAATCACTCCTGACACTCTTCTCCACCCACTCCATCCTGCCTGTGCTCTCTTCTTCACCTCTCTTCCACACTTACCACTACTCTGAACTATTGATCCCAAGTACTTAAACTCATTCACCTTCACCACCTCTACTCCTTGCATCCTCACCATTCCTCTAGCCTCCCTCTCATTCACACACATATATTCTGTCTTAGTCCTGTTGACCTTCATTCCTCTTCTCTCTAGAGCACATCTCTATCTCTCCAGGGTCTCCTCCACCTGTTCCCTACTCTCACTACAGATCACAATGTCATCTGCAAACATCATAGTCCATGGGGACTCCTGTCTGATCTCGTCTGTCAACCTGTCCATCACCACTGCAAATAAGAAAGGGCTCAGAGCTGATCCTTGATGTAATCCCACCTCAACCTTAAACACATTCGTCACTCCCACCGCAGACCTCACTGCTGTTACACTACCCTTGTACATATCCTGTACCACTCTTACATACTTCTCTAACACTCCAGACTTCCCCATATAATACCACAACTCCTCTCTAAGCATCCTGTCATACGCTTTCTCTAAGTCTACAAAAACACAATACAACTCCTTCTGACCTTCTCTGTACTTCTCCATCAATACTTTCAGAGCAAACATCGCATCTGTAGTGCTCTTTCCCAGCATGAAACCATACTGCTGATCACTAATCATCATGTCCCTTCTTATCCTAGCTTCCACTACTCTTTCCCATAACTTCATGCTGTGACTAACCAACGTCATCTTACAAATCACCATCTTATGCTGCCTAACTAGACTTTCCACGGTCACCACTTTACAGTCTCCAATCTCCTTCAAACTGGCCCTCCTGCAGCTCTGCCCATCACCCTTATTCTTAAAAATCGGTACCAAAACACTTTTTCTCCATTCCTCAGGCATCCTCTCACTTTCCAAAACGTTATTAAAAGATCTGGTTTAAAACTCCACTGGCATTTCACCTAAACACCTCCATACTTCCACAGGTATATCATCTGGACCAAAAGCCTTTCCATTCTTCATCCTCTTCATAGCTATCCTTACTTCCTCCTTGCTAATCCATTGCACTTCATGATTCACTATCCCCACATCATCCAACCTTCTTTCCCTCTCATTCTCTTCATTCATCAACCCCTCAAAGTACTCTTTCCATCTGCTCAACACACTCTCCTCACTTGTGAGTACATTTCCCTCATTATCCTTTATCACCCTTACCTGCTGCACATCTTTCCTAGCTCAGTCCCTCTGTCTAGCCAATCAGTACAGGTCCTTTTCTCCCTCCTTAGTATCCTACCTTTCATACAACTCTTCATATGCCTTATCCTTAGCCTTCGATACCTCTCTCTTTGCCATGCACCTCACCACCTTATACTCCTGTCTACTTTTTTCATCTCTCTGACAATCCCACTTCTTCTTTGTCAACCTCTTTCTCTGTATACTCTCCTGTACTTCCTCATTCCACCATCATGTCTCCTTGTCGTCCTTCCGCTGGCCAGATGTCATACCAGGCACCTCTCTAGTCATCTCCCTTACTAGCTCTGCTGTAGTTACTCAGCTATTTGGTAAATCTTCACTGCCACCCAGTGCCTGTCTTAACTCTTCCCTGAACTCCATCTCACAATTACCCTTTTTCAATTTCCACCATTTGATCCTTGATGCTGCCCTCACACTCCTCCTCCTCTTCTTGATCACCAACGTCATCATACAACCCACCATCCTATGCTGTCTAACTACACTTTCCCTGGTCACCACTTTACAGTCTCCAATCTCCTTCAAACTGGCCCTCCTACATAAGATATAATCCACCTGTGTGCATCTTCCTCCACTCTTGTATGTCACCCTATGCTCCTCCCTCTTGTTAAAATACGTATTCACAACAGCCATGTCCATCCTTTTCACAAAATCCACTATCATCTGACCTTCTGCATTCCTTTAACACCATACCTACCCATCACTTTCTCATCCCCTCTGTTCCCTTCACCAACATGCCCACTGAAATCTGCTCCAGTCACCACTCTCTCACCCTTGGGTACAGTCATCACCACTTCATCCAACTCACTCTAAAATTTTTCTTTCTCATCCATCGCACACCCAACTTGTGGAGCACATGCACTAACAACATTCAACATTACACCATCAATTTCCAGATTTATAAACATCACTCTATCCGACACTCTTTTCACCTCCAAAACACTTTTAGCATACTGCTCCTTCAGGATAACTCCTATGCCATTTCTCCTCCCATCCACACCATGATAAAACAATTTGAACCCACCTCCGATACACCTAGCCTTACTCCCCTTCCATCTGGTCTCTTGCATACACAATATACCAACCTTCCTTCTCTCCATCATATTGGCTAACTCTCGCCCTATACCAGTCATACTGTCAACATTCAAAGTTCCGAAACTCACTACCACAGTCCTAGCCTTTCTCCTCTCTTCCTGCCTTCGGCCATGCCTTCCCCCTCCTCTCCTCCTTAACAATAAAGGTAAAAAATTAAATTACCAAGGAAAAGGGTAGGAAATAGGCTTAGGTTATAGGCGACAGTGAGAAAAAGCTAACTTGACAAAACATTAAATAATTTCAAAGAGAAACTGTCTTAAAATTAACAATTTTCTAGTTAGCTTTGAGAGATATGGCTAGCATGTCTGACTAGGAATGCAGCAAATGAGATCTAAAGTAACTAGAAGAGGGGCATTATGGGTAGGTCTTAGCTGAGAGTTTTTGGCTGGCATGAGCTTGGAAACGGCCGTATCGGTTCCGAGGACGGAACTGAGGTCCAAATGGTAATGAATAAACAAACATTTACAACTTCTTCTTCTTCTTTTGGCTTTTCCCAGTTAGGGGTCGCCACAGCGGATCATCTGTCCGCTCATGATTGGCAGTGGAGTTTTACAGTGTTGAGTTGCCAGCCCGGCGCCCAACTTTCCACAGAAGGCACACACATGCATGCCCTCACGCCTAGGGCCAATTTAGAGTGTCCAATGCACCTACAGCATGTCTTTGGGATGTTGGAGGAAACCGAAGCACCCGGAGGAGACCCACGCGACCACAGGGAGGACATGCAGACTCCGCACAGAAGGCACCCCAGCCGAGGATCGATCCAGAGAACCTCTTGCTGTGAGGTGGCAACGCTAACTGCTGCACCACCATGGCCGCCCTAAACAAAGATTTACAACATCGGATGGAAATAATTCAAAGGACATATGTACGTGAATGGAACAATTCAGAGTTAATCACGAACATGTCCCCAATCTGAATAAAAATAACAGTGACTATCATTAATCTAATAAATACTGTAATAACAATTAATTAAGTTCACTATTCCAATTAGTCTACCTTAAAACTAGATTATTTAGACTATTATTTATCTTGGTATAGATACTGAGTTATTAAATATATACAGACTATATTAGTATAGTAAATTGGAAAGAATTTAGAAAGGGAGACAATGCAGTTAAAATAAATAATGAGAGAAGAGAGAGAGAAAGAAAAGAGAAAATTAAGAGAAAATATGCGTATACTATGTATGTTGATTTACAGTATAAATATTTTATGTGCTAGATAACCCTCCTTCTGTGAAAGAAAAGTACCCTGTTTTACATATCTGAGGTAATGTGAAAACTCTTGTGTCATCTATTTTCAAAAAGTATAAATAAAGATTCCAGTAGTTAGTTACCTTGGTTTTAAAATTCCAAGCAGTAAATTGTTTTTTTAAAGAAACTTTAAAACAATTCATATCATAGTAGATGCTTTAAGAGATTTGGCTACAACAGTATCAGTCTTTTGCTTCTTCTTTTTGACGTCTGTCCAGACATTTGTTTCTTTTGTTCTCTTGAGAGAAGGTGACATCCAATCCATATCTTCTGGTAAAGTAATCACATTATTAGTTTTAATAAAAGTCAATAAAAGTCCTGATCTCGTTGGCATACAGTATTCTTATCTTAGCTGGATATGCAAGTGGTGCCTTGATGTTATTTTGTTTCAGAAACTTTATCATTGGCCACACTTTTTTCCTTTGTTCCATTATTCTAGATGAATAGTCGTTATCAAATCTTATCAGGCTCTGTTTATATTTTAGGGGTGCCTTCCTCCAAGCAGATCTTAAAATCTGTTCCTTGTGCAAGTATGAAAGAAATTTGATAAATATTGACCTAGGAGGAGAGTTTGAGTTAGTGGCATGTTTCTCAAGAGCTCTGTGTGCCCTTCCAATGCCAAAGGAAAGTCCTTCTTTTAAATTTAAAAAGTCAGGGATCCAGCTTGATAAAAAGGAAATATCCTCACCTTCTGTGTTTTCAGGTAATCCAAAAATCCTGATGTTATTTCTCCTCTCCCTATTTTTCAAGTCATCTACTTTATTAGCCAACCAAGTGTTTTGTTTAAGAAGCAGTTCTTTCTGTGTTTCCTCTTCCTTAAGTCCGCTTTCTAAGTCATTTAGAGACAAATCTATTCCTGTTATCCTTGTCTGGTGTTGTTGTAGCATTTCCTTGAGAGTGTCAGCCTGTTTTTGACTGCTTGTTTAAGATTTTCTAGGTTATCTTTAAAATCATCCATCTTGAAAGACAACTCCTGCAGGGTAGATATCATCTGTTGTAGTTCCTTCTTTAAGGCAGCATCCTGGTGAGAATTCCTTGAGTTGCTCATTTTAACAAATTAATATATCTCCAAGCTTTTTGACAAGAAATTATTTGTAAAACTTCACCAAAGTTTCTAATTATGTAAATTAGTCCTTTATCTATAAGATTTTATACTTTGAAGAAAAAAAAGAATATTTTTTCCTGTCTTATTTAACTAGTTATATGGAGCTCTAAAATATTGTTGCTTTCAGTTAGCCATTCAGGCTCCTCCCCCCACTATCATTTCTTTAAAGCCTAATAAAGCCTCAAGTCAAGTCCATAGTTGCTCTTAACTATTTGATCTGATGCTGACAATTTTCATTCATTCCTTAAAAGTTGGGTTCAGATCCAACTCGGTCATTATTTTAGCTCTTAGCCACTAAGAAGCTCTTGAGCTCCTCCCTTACCCAAAATGCACCAACCTCTAACATACCTCAGATCTTGTTTGCTGGTTGGCATAATGTAAGAAATATTATCATAAAATTTCCGACAGAAGAAGCCTTTATCTGAAGCTCAACATAAGGAACAGACTGTACTTATCTCATTCTTCCAGAAATCAATTGTGAAAAAAATGTGGGGGTTGGTGGGACGGGAGTTAAGGAAGAATGAAAATTGACAACACATATGGAATATTGTGGTGAGTACATATAGTCTTTATCTGATTTATTCATCAACAGTTGAGACAGAGTGGCCAGCTATTTAAAATCCCACGTGCACTTTAAGAAAGGATATTCCTGAGCACAGTTGACCCAAAGGCTGCTCTTCCCCTCAAGACCAGATCCAATTTGTAAGGAGTAATAAAGATATCAGTATTTGCCCAAGCTGTAGCCGCACATATGTCCTCCATGGAAGCCCTAGATAGAAACACTGAAGAAGTTGCCATGGACTTAGTTGAATGGGCTCTTAAAGGTTTTGGTAAGGACAGATGCAACTTGTTGTAGGCAGATGATATACAACCTGTCAGATGTCTGGCTAAAGTTACCTTTGCAACTGACTTGTCCTATTTAGAATCTGCAAAAGACACAAATATCTGATCTGTCTTTCTAATTTCTTTTGTTCTATGCAAGTGAAAATGTAATTGCCTGTGAACATCCAATAAGTGCAGCATATATTCATTTTTGTTTGCAAATTAGGAAAGAAAACTGGCAGATTAATGAACTGGTTGACATTAGATTCTAACACAATCCTAGGAAGGAAAGAAGGACTGGTTCATAATGTGACTCTATTCCTGTGAAAAATCATGTAGGGGAGGTTTAAAAGAATCTGTATATCATAGGTATATGATATCTACATATCATACATTAATTTTAAACAAGCTCAGTGATTATATGTCATAACAACTTTTAAGCTATTATTTGATTCTTTTGTATTTAACTTATGATGTTCAGTTTTCATACATATTAACTCAATGCATTAGCTAAGAATGATGTTACTTAACTTCAGTACTTTATAACTCATACGAGGACAGATCTGATACAATTCATATTCTGAATATTATACTATGCTATGCTAATTTATTCAGCCTTTCATGAGATGTATTTAAAATGGACATGCAGACTCAGTAAACTTCATGTAGGCTTCGTGCAGAGCCTACATGGAATTTACATGTTACCGTGATGGTGCTCAGTGCATGGCAGCTTGCAATACATATTAATGAGGCATGGCACGCCTAAGCTAGGTTCCACGGCTCACAACAGTATTGCTGGCGATGAAACATTGTTAGTCAACATGGATATTAATTCCGTGTAAAGGAGAGCACATACGGTCCACAGATTTGTGTGAATGCCACAATGATCACCAGAGCTGTGCAAAAACTTCTCAAACACTTAGAGCAAGAAATATGCCCAAAAGCCATAAATAATGTGGGGACAAAGGATGAAAACTAAGGACACACTTATAACAACTGCTCTTACAAACTTAGAAAGTTGATAGAATGACAGGTTTTGCATTCACATGAATTTTCTGAAGGATAAAGTCTGAGACTCAAATGTCTGTCACTATTTTCTGACTTCAACCCTCAATAATTTAACAATGATTTGCCAGAAAACCACAACTGTATGAAATAGACAAAAAACATGAGGCAAAGTCTGGACATCCTGAAAAGAATCTGTACAGATGAGAGGTATGGCTGTACAAATAGCTGTCATTCTGTCTGTGCAACATATCTGCAGAGAGGCCAACTTAATGAGAGAATAAATAACCAGTAATAGGGACATATCTGACATACATGCCACATGGGAATGTTTTCAAATATAACACTCTCAACCTCTTAGAGCAAGAAATGTGGACAAAGCCATAAAAATGTGGGGAAAAATGCCAGAAATACGGACAGATTGTTAATATTCCATGTCCAAAATTATTTATATGATAGACTATATACGTTCTACATTAGCATGAACTTTCTGGAGAGCATGAAGTTTGAAACTCAAATGTCAGTCATCAGTTTCAGACTGCACTCTGCAATGACATGCCAATGATTTGCTAGGAAAACATGTTATGAGGAAAAGATCACAAATATGATACAAAAACTGGACATTCTTCACAAATCGAGACAGTTGAGAGGTATGCACCCACATGTCTATAATACTGAGTCACATCAGTCCAGACATCATCCCAGTGATAAGGCAGAAAGCCACATATTTGATAAGGAAAACATCTGATCCTGGGAATATCTGGACAGTTGAGAGGTATGAATGCAAAGTATATGGTTCAAACACAGTACTGGACAATGTACCTACAGTGCAGAGTATTGTGATATCCCATTCCTGGCATTCTGCACTGAAGCTGTGTTAATGATCTGTAACAAGACATGGGACTGCCATGTAAAATGATCACTCAGGAGAAGTGAGTATATTGAATAGGGACACACAGATGAACTGTAGGAATGAACACAGCGAAAGAGTACAAGTGAAACTCCCGCATGTACAGCAGAGGAGGGCCTGTCAACAACACCAAGCACATATCTATATGGTACAGCATGGACTGTAGAGTGAAAATGTATTGTCTATGATTGTCACACAAGGTGACATAGCAATGGGGAGGACGTGTGTATGTGAGATAAGCATCCTTACATGAATAATGCAGAAGACATCTATCAGGGATCTGACATACAACTGAAGTAGGGTGCATCTTGGGAAGATGTGCAAAGCAATACACCTCAATATGTGTGTACTCCCAGCAGAGGTCTCCAGCATGGTGGCCACAGGTAAAGGATCATGGCAAACATTGCAAGAACCAACCACAATCATGGACAATATCTGAATAATACCACCACTAATCCCATGCGTCTGACATAAAATATGTGATGTTGAGTAATAACAGATGAGCCTGCACACACACACTCAACAACTAGTATGATACATGCACACTCTATGAGGGTGTGACGGTGTGAGTTATTGCCATCTGTGCCAGCAGAATAGGGCAGTGCAAGTGTAACATATGCCAGCATAGTTAGCTGATGTTTTGTAAATACTTTTGTGTCATTTGACTATCACGCTGACTTGTACAGATGCTTATGTTAAAAATGTATCAACAGTGTTATTATAACTGACTAAATGTTTATGCTTAAACAAAGAATTCTATCATTTTCAAATACAATACTGCAACAGATCTTAGAAAAGCTCTGAGTGTGTACTCTACCAGTGTCATGTGATCAAATGTGATGTCGTTCTATAACCAGCAATGAGGGGATGGAATTCACAGATCAGCTTGTTTTGTTTTCTTTGGAACCTGACATAAAAAATCTATGATCACAGTCAGGTCAGTTCAGTTCAGTTGAGTCAGAAGTTTGAAGCTCATCACCTTGAGTTGTGGAAGTAAAAAACTCAGCATCTAATCTTGCCTTGCTGTATTAATTAAGTTAGACAGGGAGTAGTTCTTTAGACAGTCAGGAATTACAGTGAGATTAGCCAAGTGTTGTTTTTCCTGCATCTGCTTGAATCTATCCAACTGTGTTATTTTTATTTCTGCTATGACTGAAACTCTGATGTTTATTGTACTTAAATATGTTAATATTCTCATGTGTTCTATTTGATTATTTATTATTAAATATTTTTATATCTTTTACTGTGGTTGGTCTTTTAGAGATTACTTTTAGTATCTTAAGAATAGTTGTGCTTATTCTAGTTACACTTTGCCCACTCCAAAAAGCCTGGCTGCTTTGGTTGCACTCTACCATGTATGTTAGTATTGATTTTAC